>NC_057807.1:700668019-700888019 GCF_018294505.1 Triticum aestivum
GGAAGGCAATCAAAAGAACACCCTATGCTTCAAATTTGTCACACAACTTTTACCATACGTGCATGCTATGGGACTTGCCAACTTTAACACAAGTATTTCTCAATTTATTACCCAACTAGCATGACTCTAACATTACCACCTTTATATCTCAAAACAATTATCAAGTATCAAATTTCTCATAGTATTCAATGCACTCTATATGATAGTTTTTATTATACCCAACTTGGATGCCCATCAAAAATTAGGACTAATTTTATAACCAAAGCAAATACCATGCTGTTCTAAAACACTCTCAAAATAATATAAGTTAAGCATGAGAGATCAATAATTTCTACACAATAAAACCACCGCCGTGCTCTATAAAGATATAAGTGAAGTACTAGAGCAAAACTGTCTAGCTCAAAAGATATAAGTGAAGCACATAGAGTATTCTAATAAATTCAAATTCATGTGTGTCTCTCCCAAAAGGTGTGTACAGCAAGGATGATTGTGGTAAACTAAAAAGCAAAGACTCAAATCATACACGATGCTCCCAGCAAAACACATATCATGTGGTGAATAAATATATAGCCTCAAGTAAAGTTACCGATAGACGAAGACGAAAGAGGGGATGCCTTCCGGGGCATCCCCAAGCTTAGACTTTTGGTTGTCCTTGAATTTTACCTTGGGGTGCCTTGGGCATCCCCAAGCTTAGGCTCTTTCCACTCCTTATTCCATAATCCATCAAATCTTTACCCAAAACTTGAAAACTTCACAACACAAAACTCAAAAGAAAACTCGTAAGCTCCGTTAGTGCAAGAAAGCAAATCACCACTTTAAAGTACTGTAATTAACTCATTCTTTATTTATATTGGTTTTAAAACTACTGTATTCCAACTTCTCTATGGTTCATACCCCCCGATACTAGCCATAGATTCATCAAAATAAGCAAACAACACACGAAAAACAGAATCTGTCAAAAACAGAACAGTCTGTATTATAATCTGTAACTTTAGAATACTTATGGAACCTTAAAACTTCTACAAAAATAGGAAGTCCTAGGAAATTTGTCTATTAATCTTCTTCAAAAATAATCAACTAAAAATCACGTCACTGTGATTTATTAAAATTATTCTCATGCGTGCAAAAGTTTCTGTTTTTCAGCAAGATCACATTAACTATCACCCAAGATGATCCTATAGGTTCTAGTTGGCACAAACACTAATTAAAACATAAAACCACATCTAAATAGAAGCTAGATGAATTATTTAATACTAAACAGGACTAAGAAGTAAAGAACAAAAATAAAATTGGGTTCCCTCCCAACAAGCGCTATCATTTAACGCCCCTAGCTAGGCATAAAAGCGAGAATAGATCTAAGTATTGCCATCTTTGGTATTCAATTCATAAGTGGCTCTCGTAATAGATTCATAAGGTAATTTGATTTTCTTCCTAGTAAAGTGTTCCATGCCTTTCCTTAATGGAAATTGGAATCTAATATTTCCTTCCTCGTATCAATAATTGCACTAATCGTTCTAAGGAAAAGTCTACCAAGAATAATAGGACATGAAAGATTGCAATCTATATCAATAACAATAAAATCTACGGGCACATAATTCATATTTGCAACAATAAGAACATCATTAATCCTTCCCATAGGTTTCTTAATAGTGGAATCCGCAAGGTGCAAGTTTAAAGAGCAATCATGAAATTCACGGAAACCTAACACATCACACAAAGTTTTTGGAATCGTGGAAACACTAGCACCCAAATCACACAAAGCATAGCATTCATGATCTTTAATTTTAATTTTAATAGTAGGTTCCCACTCATCATAAAGTTTTCTAGGGATAGAAACTTCTAATTCAAGTTTTTCTTCATAAGATTGCATTAAAGCATCAATGATATGTTTAGTAAAAGCTTTATTTTCACTATAAGCATGAGGAGAATTTAACACGGATTGCAACAAGGAAATACAATCTATTAAAGAACAATTATCATAATCAAATTCCTTGGAATCCAAAATACTGGGTTTATTGCTATGTAAAGTTTTGACCTCTTCAATCCCTCTTTTACCAATTTTTGCATCAAGATCTAAAAACTCCGAATCATTGGGACGCCTTTTAACTAAAGTTGACTCATCTCCAGTCCCATCATTATTAAGATTCATATTGCAAAACAAAGATTTAATAGGAGACATATCAATCACTTTTAGATCTTCATCATTATTATCATGAAAACTAGAGAACACACCTTTACAAAGCAATCTTTCTTAGCACGCATCCTAGCGGTTCTTTCTTTGCACTCATCAACGGAAATTCTCATAGCTTTGAGAGACTCATTGATATCATGCTTAGGTGGAATAGATCTAAGTTTCAAAGAATCAACATCAAGAGAAATTCTATCCATGTTCCTAGCCAATTTATCAATCTTAGGCAATTTTTCTTCAAGCAAAGCATTGAAATTCTTTTGAGAGATCATAAATTCTTTGACACTAATCTCAAAATCATAGGGCATCTTATTAAAATTTCTATAAGAGTTGTTGTAGGAATTACCATAATTATTAGAGGAATTACTAGGAAACGGCCTAGGATTAAAGTTTCCTCTATAAGGATTGTTACCAAAATTATTCCTACCAACAAAATTCACATCCATAGATTCATTATTATTCTCAATCAAAGTAGACAAGGCATATCATTACGATCAATAGGAGCACTCTTAATAGCAAACAATTTCATAAGTTCATCCATCTTTCCACTCAAAACATTAATTTCTTCTATCGCATGAACCTTTTTACTAGTAGATCTTTTGGTGTGCCATTGAGAATAATTAACCATAATATTATCTAGGAGTTTAGTAGCTTCTCCTAAATTGATTTCCATAAAAGTGCCTCCCATGGCCGAATCTAAAAGATTTCTAGAAGCAAAATTCAACCCGACATAAAATTTTTGTATGGTCATCCATTTAATCCATGAGTAGGGCAATTGCGAATCATTAATTTCATCCTCTCCCAAGATTGTGCAACATGTTCATGATCAAGTTGCTTAAAATTCATAATATCATTTCTAAGAGAGATGATCTTAGCGGGAGGAAAATACTTAGAGATAAAAGCATCTTTGCACTTATTCCATGAATCAATACTATTTTTAGGCAAAGACGAAAACCAAGTTTTAGCACGATCTCTAAGCAAAAACGGAAATAACTTCAATTTCACAATATCATTATCCACGTCTTTCTTCTTTTGCATATCACACAAATCAACAAAGTTGTTTAGATGAGTAGCGGCATCTTCACTAGGAAGTCCAGAGAATTGACCTTTCATGACAAGATTCAACAAAGCAACATTAATTTCACAAGATTTAGCATCGGTAAGAGGAGCAATCGGAGTGTTAAGAAAATCAATGTTGTTGGTATTGGAAAAATCACAAAATTTAGTATTATCTTGAGCCATCGTGACAAACAATCCAACACACAAGCACACAAGAGGCAAGCAAAAAAGAGGCAAACGGGAAAGAGAGGGCGAAAAAAACGGTAAGGGTGAAGTGGGGGAGATGAAAACGAGAGGCAAATGGAAAATAATGTAATACGAGGGATAAGAGTTTGTGATGGGTACTTGGTATATCTTGACTTGTGCGTAGACCTCTCCGTCAACGGCGCCAGAAATCCTTGTTGCTACATCTTGAGCACTGAGTTGGTTTTCCCTTGAAGAGGAAAGGGTGATGCAGCAAAGTAGCGTAAGTATTTCCCTCAGTTTTGAGAACCAAGGTATCAATCCAGTAGGAGGCTACACGCAAACCCCTCGTACCTACACAAACAAATAAGAACCTTGCAACCAACGCGATAAAGGGGTTGTCAATCCCTTCACGGCTACTTGCAAAATTGAGATCTGATAGAGATAATAATAAGATACATATTTTTGGTATTTTTATGATATAGATTAGAAATTAAAGATTGCAAAATAAAATAGATCGGAAACTTATATGATAAAAAATAGACCCCAGGGCCATAGGTTTCACTAGTGGCTTCTCTC
The DNA here is from genome assembly GCF_018294505.1 of Triticum aestivum. Taxonomy (NCBI): domain Eukaryota; kingdom Viridiplantae; phylum Streptophyta; class Magnoliopsida; order Poales; family Poaceae; genus Triticum; species Triticum aestivum. The sequence goes on from NC_057807.1 coordinate 700,672,029, forward strand.
AAGATAGCATAAGTATTACGGTGGGTGAACAAATTACTGTCAAGCAATTGATAGAAAAGTGCATAGTTATGAGAATATCTAGGCATGATCATGTATATAGGCATCACGTCCGCGACAAGTAGACCGAAACGATTCTGCATCTACTACTATTACTCCACACATCGACCGCTATGCAGCATGCATCTAGAGTATTAAGTTCATAAGAACAGAGTAACGCATTAGGCAAGATGACATGATGTAGAGGGATAAACTCAAGCAATATGACATAAACCCCATCTTTTTATCCTCGATGGCAACAATACAATACGTGCCTTGCTGCCCCTGCTGTCACTGGGAAAGGACACCGCAAGATTGAACCCAAAGCTAAGCACTTCTTCCATTGCAAGAAAGATCAATCTAGTAGGCCAAACCAAACTGATAATTCGAAGAGACTTGCAAAGGTAACAAATCATACAAAGAAGAATTCAGAGGAGATTCAAATATTTTTCATAGATAATCTTCATCATAAACCCATAATTCATCGGATCTCGACAAACACACTGCAAAAAGAATTACATCGAATAGATCTCCAAGAAGATCGAGGAGAACTTTGTATTGAGAAACAAAGAGAGAGAAGAAGCCATCTAGCTAATAACTATGGCCCGAAGGTCTGTGGTAAACTACTCACACTTCATCGGAGAGGCTATGGCGTTGATGTAGAAGCCCTCCATGATCGATTCCCCTTCCGACGGAGCGCCAAAAAAGGCCCCAAGATGGGATCTCACAGGTACAGAAGGTTGCGGCGGTGGAAATAGGGTTTCATGGTGCTCCTGGATGTTTTCAGGGTATGTAAGTATATATAGGTGAAGGAAGTCGGTCAGGGGAGCCACGAGGGGGGGGGGGGGGCGTGCCCACCCCCCGGGGCGCGCCTCCCTGCCTCGTGGTCGCCTCGTTTGTTTCTTGACGTCCACTCCAAGTCTCCTGGATTGCATTTGTTCCAAAAATAACTCTCCCGAAGGTTTCATTCCGTTTGAACTCCTTTTGATATTCATTTTCTGTGAAACACTGAAATAGGCAAAAAAATAGGAATTTGGGCTAGGCCTCTGGTTAAAAGGTAAGTCCCAAATATAATATAAAAGTGCTTAGTAAAGCCCATTAAACAGCCAAAACAGGTAATATAATAGCATGGAACAATAAAAAATTATAGATACGTTGGAGACATATCATTCCCCCTTTTCTTTCCGGCAGAGTTTTATAAAAGGTGCTGGCATATTATTAAGGGTGATTTGCTTCCAATGTTCCATGATTTGTTTTCTGGGCATTTGCAGCTACTTCGCTTAAATTTTGGAACGATAACTTTGCTCCCGAAGAAGATAGAGGCGGTTCGGATTGAGCAGTTCCGATCGATATGTCTTCTTAACGTCAGTTTTAAAATCTTCACCAGGGTGGGGACTAACAGGCTGACATAGATTGCACACTCTGTGGTACAACCATCTCAAACAGCGTTCATGCTGGACAGAAACATCCTTGAAGGGGTTGTGGTCCTTCATGAAACGCTCCATGAGATCCACTCAAAAAAACTAGATGGGGTGGTTTTAAGGTGGATTTTGAGAAAGCGTACGACAATGTTAAGTGACCATTTCTTTAGCAGGCCTTGCGAATGAAAGGGTTCAATCAATCCTGAAGAAAGTAGGTAGATTCTTTCACGCAAAAGCCAGTGTCGGAATAAAAGGTAATGATGATATAGGTCGTTATTTTCAGACACACAAATGTCTAAGACAGGGAGACCCGATGTCACCTATCTTGTTCAACATAGTGGTAGACATGTTGACAATTCTGATAGGAAGAGCTAAAGAAAATGGCCAAGTAGGTGGTCTCGTCCCACATCTAGTGGATGGTGGAGTGTCCATTCCACAGTACGCAGATGATACTATCATCTTCATGGAGCATGATTTGGCGAAAGCAAGAAATATAAAGCTTGTGTTATGCTTATTCGAGCAATTGTCGGGGTTAAAGATTAACTTCTATAAAAGTGATTTGGTTTACTTTGGGAGAGCTAAAGACGAACACGAAGCTTAAAAACAACTGTTTGGATCTGGGTTGGGCTCGCTGCCTTTCACATATCTGGGCATACCGATTCACCATCGCAAGCTCTCTAAAAAAGAATGTAAGTGCATTGAAGATCGATTTGAAAATAAACTAAGTTACTAGAAGGGAAAACTTATGTCATATGGAGGCCGACTAATTCTCATTAATTCGGTGCTCATGAGTATGCCGATGTTTCTCTTGTCCTTCTTTGAGGTACCAGTAGGGGTACGGAAAAGATTGGACTTCTATCGATTGCGTTTTTTTCTAGCAAAGTGATGAGCTAAAACGGAAATACAAACTTGCTAAATGGGATACTATTTGTATGCCAAAAACCAAGGTGGTATGGGCATTGAAAATTTAGAGGTGAAGAACAGGTGCTTACTCGGTAAATGGCTTTACAAGTTATCTGTAGAGACCGATGCCACATGAGTCCAGATTTTGCGTAATAAGTACCTTCGTTCTAAGACCTTATCACAGGTGACGGACAAACCAACCAATTCGCCCTTTTTGGAAAGGACCGATGAGAGTGAAATCAGCCTTCTTCCACAGGTCAATGTTTATCGTTGGTAATGGTACCTCCACGAGATTCTGGGAGGATACGTGGCTAGGGGAGACGCCTCTAGCTATCCAATATCCTTCTCTATATAATATTGTTCAGCGTAGAGACGCTTATGTTGCAACAATACTACAGTCTAATCCTCTAAATATTCAATTCAAAAGGACTTTAGCGGGAAACTGTTGCGAAGTTTGGCTACATCTTGTGGGAAGATTGATGGATGTCCACCTTTCTCAACAGCCAGATTAGTTGCACTAGAAACTAACAAGAATGGAGTGTTTTCGGTAAAACCCATGTATTTGGATATTATCAACTCGGCCTCTATCCCTCAGTCTGTACATATTTGTAAAGTCAAAGTGCCCTTAAGAATTAAAGTGTTCATGTGGTTTGTCCACAAATAAGTCATTCTCACTAAGGACAATTTGGCAAAACGTAACTAGTCAGGATCTCGAAGATGTAGCTTCTGTGATCGTGATGAATCGATTAAACACCTCTTTCTTGAGTGCCCAATGGCCAAAATTTTATGGTGGTCTGTCAATATAGCGTTTATCATTGCTCCTCCTACTAGCATCCGCACGTTATTTGGGATGTGGCTAAATGGAGTTGACGTAGAAAGAACGAGATACATTGGTATAGACGTATGTGCTTTGGGCTATATGGAACTGCATGAACGATTTGGTTTTTAACAGAACAACAAATATTCATTTCTTGCAGGTTATCTTCTAGGCCACTACGTTGATCCGTACATGGTCGCTACTCACTCCGATGGATGCCAGGGAGCATATGGTTATTGGGTCTATCCGCTGGGAGACGGTAGCACGGGCTATCTTCAACCGGTTGTGGCTATCCCGTTTCCCTGTTTTTAGCTCTTTGTGAGCATTTTTACCTTTTGAGACCGAGAGACTTTGTTAAACTTTTCGCTTATTAGTAAATTGGTCGCATGCATCGTTCTGATGCAGAGGCCGGGGGATAACCTCCTTTTCGGGAAAAATGGGGTGTGCGAGAGATGCTCTAAGTTGTCCGCTTGGCCCCTGCCCCCGGCCGCGCCAGGGCGCAGCCCCAAACCCTATTTGGTGCCTTCTGCGCCCGATACAGTACTATGCGCAATCGGTCGCACACCCCCCCGCTGCGCCGGGCCAGTGTGTTTGAGGCAGGGTTTGAGCCCAGGATCTTCACGTTCAGAGAGCAGTGCCCGAACCACTACGACAAGCCGACCAATGTGTCTAGACACTTCTTTTGTTTTATTTATTCTTTTTAAAGGTCGCGGAATCCCGGTTTCTTTTCCTAGAACGGGTTTTTTTACTTTTCTTTTCTCATTTTGTGTATCTTTTTTCCTTTACTCAATGCGTGAACTTTTTACAATTCGTGATTATTTTTTTAAATTCGACATTTTGTTTGGAACGGTTTTTTTCGGTGTTTTTTCTTTTGTTCACTTGAATGTACTATTTTTCAAAATCGATGAATTTTTTCCAAACTCGATGAACTTATTTTGAATTGGATGAACTTTTCTCCAAAATTGATGAAGTTTTTTCAAATTTGATGAACTTTTTCCTAATTCGATGAATTTTTTTTCCAATATCGATGAACTGTTTTTCAAAATTGATATACTTTTTCCAAAAATTGATGAACTTTTTTCAAATTTGTGAACTATTTTTCAAAATTGATTTTGTAAAATCAATGAATTTTTTTGAAAATCGATACTCTTTTTGTGAATCGATGAACTTTTTGTTCAAAATCGATTAACCCTATTCAGATTTTCTGGACTTTTCTAAAAATTGATGAATTTCTTTAGATTAGGTGAACTTTTTGGAAATGGATGAATTTTTTTCTAATTCGTGATTCTTTCTAAAATATGTGGACTTTCGAAAAAAAAAAATCAGACTTTTGTCAGAAGAAATCACATTTTTTTCTAAAATGTTTTGCAAACAATTCAAAAATCTACCTGGCTACAATGTTTTGTTCTTATGCGTCGTCGTGCTGCAATGTTTCACAAATGCGTAGTTGCTCGAGTGGTTAGCCAAACAGTAAGAGGAGGTAAGGGGGAGGGGAACTTTTGGTCTATGGGGACATATGCACTCTATATGGGAAAAAATTAGTAATTCAACAAAAAGCCGAAAATTCCTGAAACTATTAATATCCCTTTGACTTCTTTTCAAAAAGACAAATTTTTGGCTAAAATAGTATGAATAGTGACCTGTAATAGCAAATAAATTTTGTCTTTTTGCGGTGAGGTCAAATTTTGTTTTTTTATCGAGATTTATAGACTAGTGCAAAAGTAAATCAAGTGTTTTGCCAAAATAGTTCTTACCTATTTTGACTTTTTATTATAAAATATTAAAATAAAATTCCCGTATAGGGTGCATATACAACCAGGAATACAAGTCCTGAGGCAAGGGTCGCGAGTTCGTTCCCAGGAACGCTATTTTCGCTACCAACCGGGCGCATTGCTTCCGCCAGTGCCCATGCGCAGCGCGTAAGTTGAAGACTCCGGGCCCCAGAACTCCCAACTGGCCCGAACCGGATCATCCCCCGCAATCCACACCCCACCCCCCCCTCCCTCCCCGGCGGATCCGCACCGCGCCCCCGCATCACGATAAAAGGTCTTTCTCCTATTCTTGCTGTCACTCATCGCCGAAGACAAGCCCGCCCCCCTGACCTTAGCGACGCAGGCAGCGGAGAACAGGTGCATCCAATCTCTCTCTCTCTCTCTCTCTCTCTCTCTCTCTCTCTCTCTCTCTCTCTCTCTCTCTCTCACTTCAAATCTCTCTCCCCCTCTCCAAGCCATGTGTAGGTCTGCCCTGATGTGTTTTTGTAAGTTTGTATTGACTCCTGCTGACCTGCAGATCCCCTCTTCTCTTCCTCACTCAGATCTCCCTCGCCACACATCCATCCATGGCGGCTGTGTACTCCCAGTCCCAGGCCAACGGCGTCGACATGGCCGACATACAAGACCTCACCAACATAAGCCACATGCTGCTCTCACTGCTTCCGTTTGCTTCGCCGCCGGAGGTAGCGCAGCTGGCGTTTGCGCTCTGGGTGCTGGGCTCCACAACCCTTGTCCTGGCCCTGACCATCCTCTTCCACCTGCCGCCCGCGGGACCCGTCTTTGGCCGCTGTGCTGCAGCCTACTACGCCATTCTCGGGGTCGTCCTCCTCGTCGCCGTGCCGGTGGAGCTGGTGACCGCGCTCTGCCTGCGCCACAGCCGCGAGGGCCGCCTCCTCGCCTTCGCCTCCTACCTCCTGCCCTGCGCTCACGTACTCCTCCTCCTCGTCATCTCGGTGGGTGGCTTCGTCCCCTTTAAGCTCTGACTGATATGCAGAGATTGCTACGGTCGATCGGTCGTTCATTTGTTCTGCTTCTGTCCCTGGTTCTAGATACTTTGGTACTCCCTTCAGTCCGTATTACTTGTCGCTCACATGGATGTATCCAGATTATTTTAGTGCTATATAAATCCGTTTGAGCGACAACTAATATGGATCAAAGGGAATAGTAGATATATGGTGGGTTAGCGGATGTGAGTCTGTATGCCACGGTGCTGTCCCCGGTCTGCAGAAAAGTAAACAAGTTTTGGTCATCGTGTCCATGTGTTCCATGTATGCACTTTCTTCTTCCTCCCGTATATATGAGGAGGGGTTCGTCAATAAGTATGAATTTGATGTCTGGCTCTGCTTGGATTCAGATTAGCCTGGTATTGGATTCACACTGTTTTGAGTACATTAATTGGCCTGGTATTGGATTCAGATTGTTCTGAGTACATCAATTGGCCTGGTAATTCAGATTGTTTTGAGTACATGAATTAGCCTGGTGTTCGGTTCAGATTGCTTTGAGTACACATGAGTTGTCCAAGTATTGGATTCTGGTTGTTTGGGTACACATTAACTGGTCTGGTAATTAGGTCCAGATTAGAGGTGTATGTGCTGAGTAATGCTACTCACCTAAGGGATAATTGAACGATCAACTCGTGTTCTTACCATGTGATTTTGACCTATGCTATCATCAGTAAAGTTTCTTATGTGTTACCTTGTCGTGTATTGTTTGTTTGTCTTGCTCTTGTACGATAGTTAATTTATTTATTGCTTAACAGGAAGGTGTGGCAATGTTTATGCCTGGTAGGGCATTTTTCATGGAATTAACGAGCTTCCACTGTTTATCAATTCAGGAATGCTATTCTTTTAAGACAAAAGTCAAATCTTGGAGTTGCATTTCTTCTTCAAGGAAATTAAGCCAGTGGCCTTCATTCCTTTGGCAAGCAACTTAATTTGCCGTCTCTGGAAATGTAGACAGTGCTGATGTATAGCTCAAGGTATGTGACTGGCCGATCTGTATATATAATGTAGCCAGATTTTTTTTGCAATTCTGTTATGTCCTTTTTTCATCCATCCTGGCTAAAAAAATGAAAATATATATGCTATTGGAAATAAATGACTAGTTATCAGATTTATGATGTGCTTCTATTAAAAGAAAACAGTATAGTTACAGATGTTTCTCTAGTGACGCTAGATCTTGTTGGCTCCTGTCTCTTGAAATTACAAAATGAGTTTTGGGCTGCTCCAAAGCAGGAATAGTTGTGTTTGCTTGAGGAAGTCACTAAATCGTACCCAAGCCTAATTACAGGGGCCATTTTTTCACTAAGCAGCACATGTTACATTCTAAGGTTTTGAACTGTACTGCTGATATTTCATCAGGAAAATATCAGGCCACTGCGTGATAAAGTAAAAGATGTTTTCAGTCTGCGGCATGCTTTTGGTGGTTGTAGCGACATTGTCTGATTTGTTCTGAATGTGTTGTATTATACATGGGTAACTATGTTCAGACACCTGGTCATTGTTCCTATTATTAAAATGTGGCACCCTGTTGTTAAATATGTTGATTACATTCTGAACTAACATTAGCAGTTGTCCTCTGAATACACAACCCTTATATTCTTAATCGTCAGTGCCTTCTTCTGCAGATGTCTCACAGAATATGCAGAGCAAGACGTGCTCTGTTTTCTTTGTTTCTTGGAAAGTTATGCTCTGCTTTTTGTTCAGCGTGACCACAATTTCCACGTGGCCAGCATTGGCGCCTTGTCGAAGCAGCCCTCAACGTGTAAGGCCGGCTTCCTGCAGTATGGCTTCTCCCACACTGTGTTGCAGATCCTGCGCTCGCTCAACGTGCTCGCCAATGAGGCGCTTCGTTAGGGGCTGAAGGAGTACTACAACTGGCCTACCTTCTGGAGTATTACATTGACAGCAAGTTCTTCTGCGGGGTGACATCACTGTCGGTATGTATGCTCTCTGGTTCCCATGATTACGGTTCATATTTTAGACACTCTGTTGCAGTACACTGTACACATCCATGGTATTGGAGTATGAGTTGCTCTGTGACTGAGAAATATGTTTTGTCTAGCATCGCTGCATCAGGCATGGGAATATATTCATTACTCTGGCATGTTCTGAATTTCTGAGGGGCAATGATGGTAGATTTGGCAAATGGAAATATGTAGCTGTTTCAGGAAAGATACACCAGTGTTGGTTGTGGCTTTGTCAATGCGTCATAGCTGCATCCAGTGAATTAGTTCAGAGCTTGAAATTCAAGAGATAAGTTAGGGGTGGAGTGCATTCAGAGTCAGACACTCGGTCACTTTCTGCTTTCATTTGTCATTGAAGCCTTTTTTTGGAAATATTGTTTGAGAAACTATAATCTACTATTAGTAAAGTGGAGACGGAAAGAATTCTGAACATGATGGAACAGGGTCGAGATGGAATGTTTTATCAAGTTGAAAGCCAACAGAGAGTTAAGTCCGTTGCTCCACAATTTATCTGTCAAATAAACTACTCGACCCATAGTCTATCTGTTGAGGCTTGGGACTTGATGTAGGGTTTACTGAATAGTCCATAGCCAAAACTGTTGGGACTTACGAGTGGTAAGTCTTGAAGACAGAAGATTATATGGTGATGCAGAGAGTAGGGTCACATGGTTATGCAGTCATGCATCACTTTCTTAGCTGTTAGAGGTTCTGGTCAGACTTAAAGACAGAAGATTAAGATGTCATGGCTCAGCGCCAACAACAATTAGGTATTGTCAGACTCTGATTTGAGCTAATTATCATGATGCTCATGCTATCTGAAGTCCCGAGGACCAACTTTGCTGTAAACTAAAAAATGTGTTGTCAACTTGTATCATCCAATTATTCATTTTTTTTGGATCATCCATAAGCTTCCACGATGGTTTGCAATCTGATGACAACCTTTGCAAATTTCTATTTCAGATTTACACATATCAATGGATCATCCCATGTCAACCTTAATTTTTCCCTAGTTTAACAGTTTAGAGTATTTTCTAAGGGATTTTCTCGCACTTTTCATCTCATCCGGCACCGGCAGATTACAGAGGAGCGTGACCCTTGCCTCGGCGGTTTGAGGCCCTTCCCCCTGTGTGGATACATCCATCTTCCATAGCTTCACCTCCCATACCTTCAAATCCATTCCAGCAGCAACTATTTCTGTTAAATTCAAGCATATTTTACTTCTTTCAGATTTGATAGCGATACGCATCTACAGAAGATAGCTTTAACAATTCCTTCAATGTTAGTGAGCTTGTTAGTTAGACCAGTTGCATTATTTATTCCTTCAATGTTCTGTGTTGAGGCCAGAATTCTGTTTGGTCATGAACCCAAGTGTACTCAGCACCTTCTTACACCTACAGGATAGGTTATGGTATGGATTATAGGCCGATCCAACTATATTAGTACCAAAAATCCAGTAGTGCTATTCTTGGAAGTTAAGCCTTGTAGCGTTTCTACTTCAAGGAAATGAAGTCAGCGGTTATCATATCTTTGGTGTGCAACTTAATTTGTTGTCTCTGGAACTGTGGCCAGTGCTGATGTATAGCTCAAGGTACGTTACTGGCACATCTTTATAGACAATATAGCCAGACTTTTCACAATTCTGTGATATCCTTGCTTCATCAATCTTAGTTAAAATATATGTGCTATTGAAATAAATGGCAAGTTATCATATTCGTCATGTGCTTTTATTACAAGAAAATAGTGAGAGTTACAGATGTTACATACTCTAGTGACGCTAGATCTTGTTGGCTCTTGTCTCTTGAAATTGCAAAATGAGTTTTGGGCTGCTCCAAAGCAGGATTAGCTGTGTTTGCCTGAGGAAGTCACTAAATCGTACCCAAATCTAATTGCAAGGGTCACTTTTTTTTACTAAGCACCACATCTAGCTGCTGCATGCGTGCCCTTTACATTTTGTTGTACTGCTGATATTTCATCAGGAAAAATACTAGGGCACTGCATGATAAAGTAAAAAAAAATGTTCTCAATCTGCGGCACAGGGACGTCCAGGATGCTTTTGGTAGTTGTTTTGACATTGTCTGATTTATTCTGAATGTGTTGTACAGTACTTATTATGCATGGGTAACTATGTTCAGACACCTGCTCATTGTTCCTAAGTTTGAAATTGTGACACCCTGTTGTCAAATCTGTTGATACATTCTGAACTGTCATTAATAATTGCTTCTGATTACACAACCCTTATATTCTGAATCATTAGTGTCTTCTTCTGCAGATGTCTCACAGAATATGCAGGGCAAGACGTGCTCTGTTTTCTTTTACTTTTGGAAAGGCGTGCTCTGCACTTTTGGTCAGCGCGGCCGTGATTTCCACGTGGTCAGCATCGACGTCTTGCCGAAGCTGCACTCAACGTGTCAAGTCAGCTTCCCGCAGTGCGGTTCTCCCACGCGGCGGTTCAGATCTTGCGCTCGCTCGACGTGCTCATGAGTGAGGCCACTCTGGCAGGGGCTCAGGAGTACTCTAGCTGGCCCACCTTCCCGGAATATTACAGTGACGGCGAGTTATTCTGCAGGGCCACATCACGGTCGGTATGTATGCTCTTTGGGTTTCCTTCTCCCATGATTACGGTTCATTTTTAAGACTCTGTTTGTACACTGCATGGTAGTATGAATTGTTCTATGAGAAATCTGTTTTGTCTAGCATCAGGGCACAGGAATATATTCATTACTTTGGCATGTTCCGAGTGTCTGAGGGCAATGATGGTAGATTTGGCAAATAGAAACATGTAGCTGTTTCAGGCAAGATACATCAGTGTTGCTTGTGGCTCAAAGGGTATGTGGCTTTGTCAATGCGTCATAGCGGCATCCAGTAAATTAGTTCAGATCTTGAAATTCAAGAGATAAATCAAGGGTGGAGTGCAGTCAGCGTCAGGTACTCGGTCACTTTCTACGTTCCTTTGTCATTGAAGTTTTTTTTTCCTTCTCTGCAAAAAAAAAGAAACTGGAAATATTGTTTGAGAAACTATGATCGACTATTAGTAAGGTAGAGAAGGAAAGAATTCTGAACATGATGGAAAAGTACCTAAAAGCATGAAATGCTTTATCAAGTTATAAGCCAACAGAGAGTTAAGTCGTTACTCCACAAGTTATTTGTCAATAAACTACTCAACACATAGTCCGTGCGTTGGGAATTGGGACTTGATGTAGGGTTTCTTGAGTAGTCTATGCTCCAGAACTTAGCCAAAACTATTGAGACTTGGGAGTGGTAAGTCCTTTGATGAATACCAGAGAGCAGGGGCATATGCTGATGCAGTCGTGCAGCACTTTCTTAGTTGTTAGAGGTTCTGGTCAGCCTTAGTTAGAGACAGAAGATTTGGATGTCATGGCTCATGCTATCTGGAAACCAAAAATTGTGTTGTATACTTGTATCATCCAATCGTTCAAAAAAATGTGCTGAGGAATGCTACTCATCAAAGGGATAACAGAACGAGCACTTTCTCCTGTTATTCATATGAATTTGGACCAATGCCATCATCAGTGATGTAGTTCATGTGTTACGCTGGAGTAATAGTATATACGAGTGTCTGTTTCTTTCACCCCCGTATGACAGTTAATTTATTGCTTGCATGGATTATATCAGACCGGTGGCAGCGGCGGCGCGTCGTCGTCGCTGTCGTCGAGGACGACGACGCCTCCCTCGTCGCGGCCCCAGCACCGAACTTCGAACTGCTCGTAGGCGCGGCACTGGCGCGCATCGCCCAGTCATCGCGCGCCCATTTCAAGGCCGCCGCGTCGTCGAGCTCCCCGCCTGCGATCCCAGGCTCCGTCTTCACGACGGCGAGCCCCGGCTCCGTTTTCACGGCGGCGAGCCCCGGCTCCGTCTTCGGTTTGACGTAGCGCGGAGGAGCCGAGGAGGAGGCGCGCCGGCCGAGCGGCATCTCCGCTGCGGGCTCGGCCTTGACGCCGAACACCGCCGGCAAGCCGGAAGAATGGGAAGAGGAGTGGGAGGAGGAGTGAGAGGAGGAAGTTGAAGAGGAGCCGAACCTCCTAGGCATCCATTGCCTGGCGCTCCGGCGGGGGACCGGGGCGGCCGCCGCGGCAGGGTATGCCGGTGGCGGGTCATTGCCACCCTTGAGGTACTCCAGCATGTCGTGGAGCGTGCGGCCGGGGGCGCCCCACCATACGCGGCGCCCCTCGCTGTTCTTGACGCCTCCCACCACCGGCGCCCCGTTGGTGGACGCCAGCCTCTGCGCCAGCCACCGAGGCGTTCCGAGGACGACGAGGCGTGCGTCGTTGACTCGACGGGCCCACGGCTCTTTTGCGCCAAAACCGCTCGCCCCAGCGCCCCCCAGCGCGCCGGGTTCGGCCTAGATCCGTCGGTGCTAATTTCGGCCCAAACTAGCGAAAAACGGGCTCCTGGGGCGCGACTGAGCCGTTTTTTCGTCGCCGGCGCGAAAAAATCGCGGGGGGGGGGGGGGGGGGGGTAGGGGGTGTGTTGGGGGCGCGGCTGGAGATGCTCTAATGGGCCAAACCTCCTTGCGAACTCAAGCCACCCCTGTCAAACGGGACCCACGCGCTGCCCAGAGCCTCGACGCACCAGGATTGCTGCATTCTTGGGAGCTTAGAGTTCTAGGTGATTTGTTGTTTATTCGCATGAAAGTGACGATTAATCCCCATATATGGTGCCAAGTTTGTCTTCAATCCAACCTGCTAGTTTTTCTTCTTCGACGTCGATGGCGCTCGCGGTCGCGGGGGCCGTGTCCATATGGTCAATTGTTGCTTATTCGCATGAAAGCGACGTTGGGTCGCTGACATGTGGGGACATGTGCCAACCTGATCCCCATCCAACCTGCTAGTTTTTCATCTTGGGTGTCGATGGCGCTTGCGGAGGCCGTGTCCATGGTCAGGTTGGGTCGTTGACATGTGGGGACATGTGCCAAGTTGACCCCGCTTGCCGTTGGTTAACTTGATGACCTCCCACTATAAAGCGCCCACACAGAAAAGCTGAGGGAATCGATAATCTGTAGGGTGGCACACCAGCCCCATCCATGGCAATCTCCTTTTTTCAGGCGGAAGGCCACGGCGTTGATGATGGCGCTACGATCGACATCGAGGCGGCCACCAGCACAATCTGGTCCGTGCTACCCCTTGGTTCGCCGCCGCCGGCAGAGCAGCTCCGGCGCTCGTTGCTGTGGCTGGCGTCTCTCAAGTTTCTACTCGCTCTCACCTCCGTCTTCCACCAGCCGGCTGCCGGGCCCGTATTCAGCCGGTACAGGAAAGCCTACTACGCCATTCTTGCCTTCGTCCTCGTCGTTGTCGTGCCAGTGGAGTTGGCCACCGCGTTCTGGCTGCCCCGCTGCAGCGGCGGGCACCGTCTCCTCGCCTTCGCCAGGGGCCTCTTGCCGTGCGCTTACGTGTTCCTCCTTGTCGTCATCTCGGTGGGTGGATTCGTCCCCTTTAAGCTCTGATTTTACTGCAGGGTCAACACCACTAAGGCGTGTGGATATGTTCAGTGGATTGGTCCGATCGGTAGATGGTTAATTTGTATTCTTTCAACATCGTCGGTGGTGTCAGTGGTTATATATAGGCACTATATAGTTTTCTTTCTAGGTACTTGCAGGATATGTTGTGTTAGCGAATGCAATTATGTATGTCAGGGCAGGTGCAGTCCACGATCTGCACAACAGTAAATAAGTTTTGGCCATGTCTCCATGTGTTCAATGTGTGCACTCTTCTTCCTCGCATACGAGGAGGGGTTCGTCGGGATGGATTTGATATCTTGCTCTGCTTGGAATGAGTCTAATGTTTGTGTGAACTGAGCTACATACTGGGTGGAACTGAAAAAAATTCCCCAATCCAAGCAGACCTTAGTCTTTTGTATGCTCGATTGTTTGTGTTTTACTGGGAATTAAAAATAACTGGGCACAGGTTAGGTCGACTTTTCATTACACAGGCTCTTTCTGAGTACATATGTTTTGCCTTTTGCATGTTGGGCTTGGAATCGAATGACTGGAAGTAGTCGCAGTTGGTAATTAATGGTTAGCAGAACTATACACAATAGCCTGGTATTGTTTGGCCTGGTAATTAGATCCGGATCTCAGGTGTATGTGCTGAGTAATGCTACTCATCAAAGGGATAACATAACGACCAAATCCTGCTCTTATGCATCTGAATTCTGACGTATGCCATCAGCAGTAATGTAGCTCATGCTACGCTGCAGTGTATCGTCTGTTTCTCTTACTCGTGTGTGACAGTTAATTTACTACTTGAATGGAATGTATTGACAGAGCATTGTCATGGAATTGATGTACTTTCACTGTTTACCAATTCAGGAATATTGTTCTTGTGGCATTTCTACTTCAAGGAAATGAAGCCAGTGGTTAATTAATGATATCTTTGGCGCGCACCTTAATTTGTTATCTCTGAAGCTGTAGCCAGTGCTGATGTACTGCTCAAGGTATTGCCCAGTCTTTATATATGCCGTAGCCAGATTTTCGGAATTCTATGATATCCTTGCTTCATCAATCTTAGTTAATTAAAATATGCTAGGAAAATAAATGATTAGTTATCAGATTCAACATGTGCTTTTATTACGATAAAATAGTACAGTTACAAATGTTTCATATTGTAGTGACGCTAGATCTTGCTGGCTATTTTATTGTCTGTTGAAACTGCAAATGAGTTTTGGGCTGCTCCAAAGCAGGAATAGTTGTTTGCCTGAGGAAGTCACTAAATCATACCCAAGCGTAATTACAGAGGCCACCTTTTGTCACTAAGCACCACATGTTCCACTCTAAGTTTTTGAATTGTATGCCTCTATCTAGCTACTGGACATGCGTGCCCTTTACATTTTGTTGTACTGCTGATATTTCATCAGGGAAAATATCAGGCCACTGCGTGATAAAGTAAAACATGTTCTCAGTCTGCGGCATAAGGATGTCAAGGATGCTTTTGGTAGTGGTAGTGATGTTGTCTGATTTATTCTGAATGTATTGTATTATACTCCCTCCATCCCAAAATAAGTGTCTCAAGTTTAGTACAACTTTGTACTAAAGTTAGTACGGAGTTTGAGACACTTGTTTTGGGATGGAGGGAGTACATGGTAACTATGTTCAGACACCTGCTCATTGTTCCTATGATTAAAAATGGTGGCACCCTGTTGTTAAATCTGTTGATTATGTTCTGAACTGTCATTAGCAGTTGTCCTCTGAATACACAACCCTTATATTCTGAATCATCAGTGCCTTCTTCTGCAGATGTCTCATAGAGAATATGCAGAGCAAGACGTGCTCTGTTTTTTCTAAGGTTTGCACTGCATTTTGCTCAGCGCGACCACAATTTCCATGTGGTCAGCATCGACGTCTTGCCGAAGCAGCGCTCAACGTGTCAGGTCGGCTTCTTGCAGTATGTCTTCTCCCACACGGTGGTGCAGATCCTGCGCTCGTTCGACGTGCTCGCCAATGAGGCGCTCCGGCAGGGGCTCATGGAGTACTCTAGCTGGCCCGCCTTTCTGGAGTATTACATAGATGGTGAGTTCTTCTGCGGGGCGACATCACAGTCAGTATGTATGCTTTGTGGTCTACCTTCTCCCATGATCACAGTTCATTTTTGAGACTCTCTGTTACAATACACTGTACACTGCATGGTATTGGAGTATGAATTGTTCTACGAGAAATCTGTTTTGTCTAGCATCGGGGCATAGGAATATATTCATTACTCTGGCATGTTCTGAGTTTCTGAGGGCAATAATGGTAGATTTGGCTAATGGAAACATGTAGCTGTTTTAGTCATAAGATTTATCAGGTTTAATGCAAGATATACCAGTGTTGCTTGTGGCTGAAAGAGTATGTGGCTTGTGGCTAATGGAAGTATGTTGCATCTACAGTAGTAAATCAGTTCAGATCTTGATATTCAAGAGATAAACTATCAGTGGAGTGCAGTCAGAGTCACTTTTTGCTTCCCTTTATCATTGAAGGCTTTCTTTTTTTTTAAAAAAACTGGAAATATTGTTTGAGAAACTATGGTCGACTGTCAGTAAGGTCGAGATCGAAATAATTCTGAGCATGTTGGAACAGGGTCAAGATGGGATGTTTTCTCAAGTTAAAAGCCAACAGAGAATGGCTGTATGCATCACTCTTGATGCAGAGGCCGGGGAGTCCCCCCTTTTCTAAAAAAAAAAGCCAACAGAGAGTTTTCACAAAAAAGAAAAAAGAAAAAAAAGCCAACACCGAGTTAAGCCCGTTGCTCCACCATTTATTTGTCAAATAAAGTACTCACCCATAGTCTATGTGTTGGGAGTTGGGATTTGATGTAGGGTTTATTCAGTAGTCCATGCCCAAGAACTCAGCCAAAACTGTTAGGAGTTGCGAGTGGTAAGTCTCTCGATGAATATGGGAGTGTGGGGAACTCATATGGTTATTCAGTCATGCAGCACTTTCTTATTCAGAGGTTCTGGTCAAAGACAGAAGATTAAGATGTTATGGCTCAGCGCCAATAACATTAGATGATCATGATGCTCATGCTATCTGAAGTCCTGGACCAACTTTCCTGTAAACCAAAAAAATGTGTTGTCAACTTGTATCATCCAATTATTCAAAACAAAAACTCGTAACATCCATAGGTTTCCAGGATGGTTTGAAATCTGATGACAACCATTGTAAATTTCTTTTTCAGATTTACTCATTAGTAACACAAACCTCTTGCCTGCTGTTTGGTTCACGAACCCGAGTGTGCTGCAGCACCTTACACCTACAGGAATAGTTGTGTTTGTCTGACAAGTAGCCTAATTGCATGGGTTACTTCTTGTCACTAAGCACCACATGCTACTTTCCAAGTTTATGAACTGTACGCCTCTGTCTATCTACCGGACATGCGTGCCCCTTATATTTTGTTGTACTGTTGATATTTCATCAGGAAAAACATCTAGCCACTGCGTGTTATGCTTTCACTCTGTGGCATAAGGATGTCAAGAATGCTTTTGGTAATTGTAGTGTCGTTGTCTGTTTATTCTGACTGTGCTAGATCATACACAAGAGTAACTATGTTCCTGAAGTTAAAATGGTGACACCCACACCCTGTTGATAAATTTGACGATTACATTCTGTGTTGTCATCAGCAGTTGACCTCTGATTACACAAACCTTATATTCTGAATCGCAGTGTCTTCCTCTCCAGGTGTCTCACAGAATACGGACAGCAAGATGTGCTCTGCTTTCTTGATTAACGCGGCCATAGTTTTCAGGTGGCCTGCACTGACGTCTTGCCAAAGCAGCGCTCAACGTTTCTGGCCGGCTACTCGCAGTGTGGCTTCTCCCACATGGTGGTGCAGGTTCTGTGGTCGCTCGATGTGCCCTTCGAAACGCTCAATGCGCTAGCCTACCAGGCGCTCCAGCAGTGGCTCACCTCCCCGCAGCTCTACATCGACTTTCGAGTTCTTCAGAGGGTGTGACATCACAGTTGGTATGTATATATGAGATTTGCTCTCTGGTCTCTGCCTTCCCTTCTCCCACGATTATGGCCCAGAACTTTGAGACTGTCTGTTGCAGTACACGCGCATGGTAGCGGAGGCATGGTGCATTCTTCTTGTACCTGAATGTGTCTGTGGCAGTGTCAAATGTTTAATGGTTTATTTCTTCACATTCAGTGGGATTGGAGTGCACATGGCACTCTGTACCGGTGGAATATATGCTCTCTGCCTTTCCTTCTCCCATGATTATGGTTACAGTTCAAAATTTGACTCTGCTGTAGTAGTACACGCCGATGTTCGTTATGAATTGTTCCGTGAGGAACCTGTTGTTTGCATCAGAGCATACTAATTCATTCGATGTTCGGATGTACTTTTAGATGAGGGCAACGTTGGTAGATTTGACATATGGGGCAGTGTCATTGTTTCATAGTAGTTGAGTTCTTCACAATAAAGAGACAAACTAGGATTGGGTTGCACTCGTCCCTCTGTTGCAGTGGAACATTTTCTGCTTTCCTTTGTTTGTTGGTGAACTTTTCTTTTGGGGATGTGGTGAGCACGGAGGGAAAACAAATTTTGGAAACTATGATAAGCTTTTAGGAAGGTGGGGATGGGAAAGAGTCGTGAACATGATTGAACAAGGTCAGTATCATTGAAATCCTTGAAATTAGAGTTCATATTCATTTTTCATATTTATGGTTTAGTGCCAGTGATATGATTAATGAATGCCAGCCTCTGGGCATAAAGCTGACTTACTTGATGCTCATTGCTCCGACTATCTGAAAGTCCTGAACACCATTTTTTGTTTGAAGTCTGAACCAAGGAATGGTGTCGCGTCATGTGTAGGTTTTTCAGGACAGGTGCAGAACTCCAACCACATAGTTTGAATTGTCTGTGAACTATTCAAAGTTCCTTTTTTTTTTTGCGAGAATCATAGTTCCTTTTTTTTTTGCGAGAATCATAGTTCCTTTTCAGATGCACGAGTAGCAGAAGGATCGTGTTCGGACCATGTAATCCCCACCATTTTATCCATGTTGTTACCTCATGAATAACTGAACCTCTCTGCTGCTAGTTAACAGCCTAACCTGTCCTGTGTATACTGTACTTTAGCAACTGCTTCATCCTGGATGTTCACCGTGTCCTGAGCCTCTGGCCGCATCCTCTGCCGCTCCACCTACTCGGTCGGCAACCTCGCCATCTTCGACACCGGCACTGCCTGGGCCCACATTGCTGCGGCTATTTGGGGCCGACGACACTGAGGTGCTCATGCACGCCCTGATCGATGTGCTGTGGAGCTGTTGGATGAATGACTTGACAGACATGAACGCGGATAATCATCTTCCCTGTAGAAGACGGCGCGATGATGATTCATGGCGTAGATGACAAATGTATTGATGAATGTAACACCCAAGACACGAGAAACGGCTTAGATTGATTGTCTTGATGACACAAAGCATCAAGGAATATATGGTTTGTTTCAACAGCTTCTGGCGTGCATAGTTTGAGCCGTAAATGGGTATCATTTCTAGGAGAAGTCCGGCATTCTTAACTAGAGCTCCCCACGTCGCAAAATTCTTGTCTTAGATATGTCTAGATACAGATGTATCTAATACTAAAATATGACTTGATACATCCGTATTTAGACAAATCTAAGACAAGAATTTTGGGATGGAGGGAGTATATATCATTGTAAATTTAGTTTAGGCTTCCAACTTTTGCTGATGGCAAGCAAAGGGAGCTGGTAGCTAGCTAGCCCAGTCTTCCGTTGGGTGTTGGTCCGCGGTTGTCAGTTAGTCGTTGCCAAATATGCGATAAACGTCTTAATTAATTAGTTAATCCTTTAGAACATCAGATTGTCAAGAAAAAAACACGAAGCTAGCACAATTCACTATCTGAACAACTCATTATTTCCTGATGAATACCGTTAATATAATCTGTTACTTCTCATAATTACCTGGATTAGTGTTATGGATACGAAGTGGGGATGTAGCTTAAATGGCAGAGCACTTAATCAATACATGTAAGTGGCAGGGGGGTCGACACGGGAAAATATCTGGTGCACCGGAGCTTGTGGTGCTACCGGTGCACCGAACTAATATTGAGCTTTTAAAATGTTGAAAAAAAATCTGAAAAACATTTAGCACACTCACACAACATCAGTATAGTTTGTCACAAAATTTCAAGTCAAAATTCAAAACATAACTCGAAAAGCGAAAATGACAAATTCATCACTGAATAGTACTCCCTCCGTCCCATAATGTACCACTACTAGGGAAAAGGCTAGCAGCAGCGCGGGTTTTAGGTGTATCAGTAGCACGGGGAGTGGCGCTACTAATAAGGCGCTATAGCTAACACATAGCAGTAGCGTGTGCTCACCGGCGCTACTGCTACACAAGTGTAGCAGCAACGCGGTTAGTGGAAGCTCGCTACTGCTAGTAGCTCTAGCGCGCTTTGCCTGGACGCGCTGCTGCTATCGCGGCGCTGCTGCTAACTTTTATACACTCGCTACTGCTAATTTAAGTAGTTTTTTGTTTTTTTGGCATATTTGTTTTGTATTTGAACAGGCTTTATAGAAGAATCTTTAGCACATAGAAATGTCATCATGATACACATACAAATGCATGCGAGACCACAAATATAATCATAGCATATACATACAAATAGTCTCATCATAATCATCATCCAACACAAAGTGATATCTTGTCATCATCTCGAAAATAGCGATAC
The DNA here is from genome assembly GCF_018294505.1 of Triticum aestivum. Lineage (NCBI taxonomy): Eukaryota > Viridiplantae > Streptophyta > Magnoliopsida > Poales > Poaceae > Triticum > Triticum aestivum. The sequence goes on from NC_057807.1 coordinate 700,692,125, forward strand.
ATGCAAGTCTCGAATACTTGCAACTACAACAACGTCATCCATCTAAACAAAGGTATACGCAAGAAGAGCTATCACTATGAGTGAGAGCGGAACTATGCAGTACATGAGGTGGCGGTTACGAGCCCTCTCTCGCGCTAGCGTGAACCTCAAGTAACTAGCTTCTCCTTCTTGTCTGCTTTTGAAGCCTTTATGGCTGGCGCCCGCGAACCCATTCACTTGCGCCTGACACTCATGCCACTCGTTGTACACCCCCGGAACCTTCCCTTTGTACACGACATAGCAATTCCATCTCGCCATCAAGAAACTAGGTATCTGTTAGAGATGCATGTTCATGAAGAGGATGTACAATCATATATATGCAACAAAATATACTAGAGCAACACTGAAAAAGAAAGGGTTAGCAACTAGATGCAACATACAGTACGCAAATTAATTAACTAGAGGTACGCAGGTCATCGTACGCAAACTAACAAAGTAGCGTTACGCAAGTTCGGCAAGGACCGTGGACATCACAAAGTTTCATCACTACAAAAAGTATACAAGTTCAACCGACACATATCATCATCATCGGCATCATAAATCACTAGAAGCTCCATCCTTCCATATCATCGAGGATGAACCCTAACTTCTTGAACGGAGTGAGGTCTAGACGTTGCATGCCTATGCGAGTTCGGACGTCAACTCGCGATATAGGGCCGTGGTGGAACATCCCCTTCTCATCAACGACTTCTTTCATGATGACCGTCGTGTTGGAAATATGCCCTAGAGACAATAATAAATTAGCTATTATTATATTTCCTTGTTCATGGTAATCGTTTATTATCCATGCTATAATTGTATTGATAGGAAACTCAGATACATGTGTGGGTACATAGACAACACCATGTCCCTAGTGAGTCTCTAGTTGACTAGCTCGTTGATCAACTGATGATTACGGTTTCCTGACCATGGACATTAGATGTCGTTGATAACGGGATCACATCATTAGCAGAATGATGTGATGGACAAGACCCAATCTTAAGCCTAGCACAAAGATCGTAGTTCGTATGCTAAAGCTTTTCTAATGTCAAGTATCATTTCCTTAGACCATGAGATTGTGCAACTCCCGGATACCGTAGGAATGCTTTGGGTGTACCAAACGTCACAACGTAACTGGGTGGCTATAAAGGTGCACTACAGGTATCTCCGAAAGTATCTGTTGGGTTGGCACGAATCGAGACTGGGATTTGTCACTCCGTGTAAACGGAGAGGTATCTCTGGGCCCACTCGGTAGGACATCATCATAATGTGCACAATGTGATCAAAGAGTTGATCGCGGGATGATGTGTTACGGAACGAGTAAAGAGACTTGTCGGTAACGAGATTGAACAAGGTATCGGTATACCGACGATCGAATCTCGGGCAAGTACAATACCGTTAGACAAAGGGAATTGTATACGGGATCGATTGAGTCCTTGACATCGTGGTTCATCCGATGAGATCATCGTGGAACATGTGGGAGCCAACATGGGTATCCAGATCCCGCTGTTGGTTATTGACCGGAGAACGTCTCGGTCATGTCTACATGTCTCCCGAACCCGTAGGGTCTACACACTTAAGGTTCGATGACGTTAGGATTATAAAGGAAGTTTGTATGTGGTTACCGAATGTTGTTCAGAGTCCCGGATGAGATCCCGGACGTCACGAGGAGTTCCGGAATGGTCCGGAGGTAAAGATTTATATATGGGAAGTCCTGTTTTGGTCACCGGAAAAGTTTCGGGTTTTATCGGTAAAGTACTGGGACCGCCGGGGGGGTCCCGGGGGTCCACCAAGTGGGGCCACCAACCCCGGAGGGCTACATGGGCCAAGTGTGGGAGGGGACCAGCCCAAGGTGGGCTGGTGCGCCCCCCACAAGGGCCCAAGGCGCCTAGGGTTTGGGGAGGGGGTGCTTCCACCTAACTTGGGGGGCAAGTTTCCCCTCTTCCCCCCCTTGGCCGCCACCCTTAGATGGGATTGGGGCTGCCGCACCCCTTGGGGTGGAAACCCTAAAGGGGGCGCACCCCCTCCCTCTCCCTATATATAGTTGAGGTCTTGAGGGCTGCCAACACATGAGTTTGGACCTCTCCTTGGCGCAGCCCTACCTCTCTGCCTTCTCCTCTCCCGCGGTGCATGGCGAAGCCCTGCTGGATCACCACGCTCCTCCACCACCACCACGCCTTTGTGCTGCTGCTGGATGGAGTCTTCCTCAACCTCTCCCTCTCTCCTTGCTGGATCAAGGCATGGGAGACGTCACCGGGCTGTACGTGTGTTGAACGCGGAGGTGCCGTCCGTTCGGCACTAGGATCTCCGGTGATTTGGATCACGATGAGTACGACTCCTTCAACCCCGTTCTCTTGAACGCTTCCGCTTAGCGATCTACAAGGGTATGTAGATACACTCTCCTTCCCCTCGTTGCTGGTTTCTCCATAGATAGATCTTGGTGACACGTAGGAAAATTTTGAATTTCTGCTACGTTCCCCAACAGTGGCATCATGAGCTAGGTCTATTGCGTAGATTCTTTGCACGAGTAGAACACAAAGTAGTTGTGGGCGTTGATTTTGTTCAATATGCTTACCGTTACTAGTCCAATCTTGTTTCGACGGTATTGTGGGATGAAGCGGCCCGGACCGACCTTACACGTACATTTACGTGAGACAGGTTCCACCGATTGACATGCACTTGGTGAATAAGGTGGCTAGCGGGTGCCAGTCTCTCCCACTTTAGTCGGAACGGATTCGATGAAAAGGGTCCTTATGAAGGGTAAATAGCAATTGACATATCACGTTGTGGTTTTGCGTAGGTAAGAAACGTTCTTGCTAGAAACCCATAGCAGCCACGTAAAACATGCAAACAACAATTAGAGGACGTCTAACTTGTTTTTGCAGGGTATGCTATGTGATGTGATATGGCCAAGAAGAATGTGATGAATGATATGTGATGTATGAGATTGATCATGTTCTTGTAATAGGAATCACGACTTGCATGTCGATGAGTATGACAACCGGCAGGAGCCATAGGAGTTGTCTTAATTTATTGTATGACCTGCGTGTCATTAAACAACGCCATGTAATTACTTTACTTTATTGCTAACCGGTAGCCATAGTAGTAGAAGTAATAGTTGGCGAGACAACTTCATGAAGACACGATGATGGAGATCATGATGATGGAGATCATGGTGTCATGCCGGTGACGATGATGATCATGGAGCCCCGAAGATGGAGATCAAAAGGAGCAATATGATATTGGCCATATCATGTCACTATTTGATTGCATGTGATGTTTATCATGTTTATACATCTTATTTGCTTAGAACGACGGTAGTAAATAAGATGATCCCTCATTAAAATTTGAAGAAAGTGTTCCCCCTAACTGTGCACCGTTGCGAAAGTTCGTCGTTTCGAAGCACCACGTGATGATCGGGTGTGATAGATTCTTACGTTCACATACAACGGGTGTAAGCCAGATTTACACACGCGAAACACTTAGGTTAACTTGACGAGCCTAGCATGTACAGACATGGCCTCGGAACACAAGAGACCGAAAGGTCGAGCATGAGTCGTATAGTAGATACGATCAACATGAAGATGTTCATCGATGATGACTAGTCCGTCTCACGTGATGATCGGACACGGCCTAGTTGACTCGGATCATGTAATCACTAGATGACTAGAGGGATGTCTATCTGAGTGGGAGTTCATGAGATGAACTTAATTTTCCTGAACATAGTCAAAAGATCTTTGCAAATTATGTCGTAAGCTCGCTCTTAAGTTCCACTGTTTAGATATGTTCCTAGAGAAAATATAGTTGAAAGTTGACAGTAGCGATTATGCGGACAGTAGAAAGCTTATATCCTTAATGCACCGCTCAGTGTGCTGAATCCCAAACATCGTTTGTGGATGTTGCGAACATCGGACATACACGTTTTGATAACTACGTGATAGTTCAGTTAAACGGTTTAGAGTTGAGGCACCAAAGACGTTTTTGAAACGTCGCGAAACATATGAGATGTTTCGAGGGCAGAAATTGGGATTTCAGGCTCGTGCCCACGTCAAGAGGTATGAGACCTCCGACGATTTTCTTAGCCTGCAAACTAAGGGAGAAAAGCTCAATCATTGAGCTTGTGCTCAGATTGTCTGAGTGCGACAATCACTTGAATCGAGTGGGAGTTGATCTTCCAGAAACAGTGATGTTTCTCCAAAGTCATTGCCACCAAGCTGCTAGAGCTTCGTGATGAACTATAACATATCAGGGATAGATATGATGATCCTTGAGTTATTCACGATGTTTGACACCGCGAAAGTAGAAATCAAGAAGGAGCATCAATTGTTGATGGTTGGTGAAACCACTAGTTTCAAGAAGGGCAAGGGCAAGAAGGGATACTTCATGAAACGGCAAATCAGCTGCTGCTCCAGTGAAGAAACCCAAGGTTGAACCCAAACCCGAGACTAAGTGCTTCTGTGATAAGGGGAATAGTCACTAGAGCAGAATTACCCTAGACACTTGGTAGATGAGAAGGCTGGCAAGGTCGCTAGAAGTATATTGGATATACATCATGTTAATGTGTACTTTACTAGTACTCCTAGTAGCACCAGGGTATTAGATACCGGTTCGGTTGCTAAGTGTTAGTAACTCGAAATAAAAGAGCTACGGAATAAACGGAGACTAGCTAAAGGTGAGCTGATGATATGTGTTGGAAGTATTTCCAAGTTTGATGTGATCAAACATCGCACGCTCCCTCTACCATCAAGATTAGTATTAAACCTGAATAATTGTCATTTGGTGTTTGCGTTGAGCATAGACATGATTGGATTATGTCTATCGCAATACGGTTATTCATTGAAGGAGAATAATGGTTACTCTGTTTATTTGAATAATACCTTAAATGGTCTTGCACTTAAAATGAATGGTTTATTGAATCTCGATCGTAGTGATACACATGTTCATGCCAAAAGATATAAGATAGTAATGATAGTACCACCTACTTGTGGCACTGCCATGTAAGTCATATTGGTATAAAACACATGAAGAAGCTCCATGTTGATGGATCTTTGGGCTCACTCGTTTTTGAAAACTTTGAGACATGCGAACCATGTCTATTGGTGTATATGCATGAAGAAACTCCATGCAGATGGACCGTTTATCACTTGAGACATGCAAATCATACCACATGGGCAAGATGACTAAAAGCCTCATTTTCAGTAAAATGGAACAAGAAAGCAACTTGTTGGAAGTAATACATTTTGATGTGTGCAGTCCAATGAGTGCTGAGGCACGCAGTGGATATTGTTATGTTCTTACTTCACGGATGATTTGAGTAGATACTGAGTATATTTACTTGATGAAACGCAAGTCTGAATTATTGAATGGTTCAAGTAATTTCAGAGTGAAGTTGAAGATCATTGTGACAAGAGGATAAAATGTCTATGATATGATCATAGAGATGAGTATCTGAGTTACGAGCTTTGGCACGCAATTAAGACATTGTGGAAATTGTTTCACAATTAATACCGCGCCTGGAACACCATAGTGTGAGGGTGTGTCCGAACATCATAGTTGCACCCTATTGGATATGGTGCGTACCATGATGTCTCTTATCGAATTACCACTATCGTTCATGGGTTAGGCATTAGAGACAAGCACACTCACTTTAATAGGGCACCACGTAATTCCGTTGATACGACACCGTTTGAACTATGGTTTGGAGAAACCTAAGTTGTCATTTCTTAAAAGTTTGGGGCTGTGACGCTTATGTGGAAAAGTTTCAGGTTGATAAGCTCGAACCCAAAGCGGATGAAATGCATCTTCATAGGACACCCAAACAGTTGGGTATACCTCCTAATTCGGATCGGAAAGCAATAGGGATTGTTTCTTGAATCGGGTCCTTTCTCGAGAAAAAAGTTTGTCTCGGAAAGTTGAGTGGGAGCATGGTGGAGACTTGATGAGGTTATTGAACCGTCACTTCAACTAGTGTGTAGCGGGGTACATGAAGTTGTTCCTGTGGCGCCCACACCAATTGAAGTAGAAGCTTATGATAGTGATCATGAAGTTTTGGATCAAGTCACTACCGTACCTCATAGGGTGACAAGGATGCGTACTACTTCAGAGTGGTAATCCTGTCTTGAAGGTCATGTTGCTAGACAACAATGAACCTACGAGCTATGGAGAAGCAATGGTGGGCCCAAATTCCTACAAATGGTTAGAAGCCATGAAATCCGAGATAGGATCCATGTATCAGAACAAAGCATGGACTTTGGACTTGCCCGATGATCGGCAAGCCATTAAGATAAATGGATCTTTAAGAAGAAGACAGACGTGGACGGCAATGTCACCATCTATGAAGCTCGACTTGTGGCGAAGAGTTTTTCACAAGTTCAAGGAGTTGACTACGATGAGATTTTCTCATCCGTAGCGATGCTTAAGTCCGTCGGAATCAGGTTAGCATTAGCTGCATTTATGAAATCTGGCAGATGGTTGTCAAAACGAGTTTCCTTACCAGTCTTCGTAAGGAAAGGTTGCATGTGATACAATCAGAAAGGTTTTGTCGATCCTAAGGGTGCTAAAAGGTATGCTAGCTCCAGCGATCCTTCCATGGACTGGAGTAAGCATCTCGGAGTTGGAATATGTACTTTGATAAAATGATCATAGATTTTGGGTTTATACAAAGTTTATGAGAAACTTGTATTTCCAAAGAAGTGAGTGGGAGCACTATAAAATTTCTGATGAGTATATGTTGTTGACATATTGTTGATCAGAAATGATGTAGAATTTTTGGAAAGCATATAGGGTTATTTGAAAGGTGTTTTTCAATAGAAAACCTGGATTAAGCTACTTGAACATTGAGCATCAAGATCTATGAGGATAGATCAAAAACACTTAATGGTACTTTCAAATGAGCATATACCTTGACATGATCTTGAAGGTGTTCAAGATGTATCAGTCAAAGAAGGAGTTCTTGCCTGAGATGTAAGGTACGAAGTTAAGACTTAAAGCTCGACCACGGCAGAATAGAGAGAAAGGACGAAGGTCGTCCCCTATGCTTCAGACGTAGGCTCTATAGTATGCTATGTTGTGTACCACACCGGAAGTGTGCCTTGCCATGAGTCATCAAGGGGTACAAGAATGATCCAGGAATGGATCATTGAACAGCGGTCAAAAAATTGTCCTTGGAGTAAATAAGGACATGTTTCTTGATTATGGAGGTGATAAAGAGTTCGGCGTAAAGGGTTACGTCGATGCAAGCTTTAACACCTATCCGAGTGACTCTGAGTAGCAAACCGGATACGTATAGTGGAGCGACCATTTGGAATAGCTCCAAGTGGAGCGTGGAAGTAACATTTACAGAATGACCTAGAGATTTGAGAAGTACAGACCCGTTGACTAAAACCTCTCTCACAAGCAAAACATGATCAAACCCCAGAACTCATTGAGTCTTAATCACATGATGATGTGAACTAGTTTAATGACACTAGTAAACTCTTTGGATGTTGGTCACATGGCGATGTGACGTGTGAATGTTAATCACATGACGATGTGAACTAGATTATTGACTCTAGTGCAAGTGGGAGACTGTTGGAAATATGCCCTAGAGACAATAATAAATTAGTTATTATTATATTTCCTTGTTCATGATAATCGTTTATTATCCATGCTATAATTGTATTGATAGGAAACTCAGATACATGTGTGGGTACATAGACAACACCATGTCCCTAGTGAGCCTCTAGTTGACTAGCTCGTTGATCAACAGATGATTACGGTTTCCTGACCATGGACATTAGATGTCGTTGATAACGGGATCACATCATTAGCAGAATGATGTGATGGACAAGACCCAATCCTAAGCCTAGCACAAAGATTGTAGATCGTATGCGAAAGCTTTTCTAATGTCAAGTATCATTTCCTTAGACCATGAGATTGTGCAACTCCCGGATACCGTAGGAATGCTTTGGGTGTACCAAACATCACAACGTAACTGGATGGCTATAAAGGTGCACTACAGGTATCTCCGAAAGTATCTATTGGGTTGGCACGAATCGAGACTGGGATTTGTCACTCCGTGTAAACGGAGATGTATCTCTGGGCCCACTCGGTAGGACATCATCATAATGTGCACAATGTGATCAAAGAGTTGATCGCGGGATGATGTGTTATGGAACGAGTAAAGAGACTTGCCGGTAACGAGATTGAACAAGGTATCGGTATACCGACGATCGAATCTCGGGCAAGTACAATACCGTTAGACAAAGGGAATTGTATACATGATCGATTAAGTCCTTGACATCGTGGTTCATCCGATGAGATCATCGTGGAACATGTGGGAGCCTACATGGGTATCCATATCCCGCTGTTGGTTATTGACCGGAGAACGTCTCGGTCATGTCTACATGTCTCCCGAACCCGTAGGGTCTACACACTTAAGGTTCGATGACGCTAGGGTTATAAAGGAAGTTTGTATGTGGTTACCGAATGTTGTTCGGAGTCCCGGATGAGATCCCGGACGTCACGAGGAGTTCCGGAATGGTCCGGAGGTAAAGATTTATATATGGGAAGTCATGTTTTGGTCACCGGAAAAGTTTCGGTTTTATTGGTAAAGTACCGGGACCACCGGGAGGGTCCCGGGGGTCCACCAAGTGGGGCCACCAACCCCGGAGGGCTACATGGGCCAAGTGTGGGAGGGGACCAGCCCCAGGTGGGCTGGTGCGCCCCCCCACAAGGGCCCAATGCGCCTAGGGTTTGGGGAGGGGGTGCTTCCACCTAACTTGGGGGGCAAGTTTCCCCTCTTCCCCCCCTTGGCCGCCACCCTTAGATGGGATTGGGGCTGCCGCACCCCTTGGGGTGGAGACCCTAAAGGGGGTGCACCCCCTCCCTCTCCCCTATATATAGTTGAGGTCTTGAGGGCTGCCAACACATGAGTTTGGACCTCTCCCTGGCGCAGCCCTACCTCTCTCCCTTCTCCTCTCCCGCGGTGCTTGGCGAAGCCCTGCTGGATCACCACGCTCCTCCACCACCACCACGCCATTGTGCTGCTGCTGGATGGAGTCTTCCTCAACCTCTCCCTCTCTCCTTGCTGGATCAAGGCATGGGAGACGTCACCGGGCTGTACGTGTGTTGAACGCGGAGGTGCCGTCCGTTCGGCACCTGGATCTCCGGTGATTTGGATCACGACGAGTACGACTCCTTCAACCCCGTTCTCTTGAACGCTTCCGCTTAGCGATCTACAAGGGTATGTAGATACACTCTCCTTCCCCTCGTTGCTGGTTTCTCCATAGATAGATCTTGGTGACACGTAGGAAAATTTTGAATTTCTGCTACGTTCCCCAACACGTCGTAATGTCGCTTTGGATGCGAAAGAAGTCATCTCTAAGTTTATAATCCGCTTCTCCATGAGATTCTAACCACTTGTGGATATGATCATCATTTCTGCTTCTCATGCGAACTTTTGGTGATCCGTGTTGAACTGAACCATGAGATGGACGATGTAGAATCCATCCTTCTTGCTTGGTTTTGGGACATGGATGCAAGAGAAGTTAGTTTTATGCGCGAAACCCATCTTCTTGTTCCTTTGTTTCCTGATCTGCACGTGGTCACCTCTAAAGCTGAAGCCTTGGAGAGCATCATCTAGAATATTCATTATGTGGGTGTAGTCTTTTTTCTCGTAGTCTCTGGAAGGGTCAAAATACACGGCGTGGGAGACTTGCGGGGAAAGAATGATAAGGACGGCGCGCCCGTTGCTGCGGGGAAAAGACACCTCAAATTATTCCCCATATGAGAGAGAAGGAATGATTGAAATGTATGAAAGGGTTGTCCGGAACTGACTTACTTTGGAAGATAAGGCACGAGGACAATTTCCCGGTCCTTATTCTGTACCATGAAGTTTTGGAGGTACTCCCTAGCAGTTTCATGCTCAAAGTCGCCGAGACTCAAGAAAGACTCGTGCATGTAGTACGGATCCGCCACACAGATTTGCGAGACTTCTTCACTCTTCATGATGGAGCTCATATGTAGCGCAAAAAGGCGGACGATTGTAAAATCGAGCCGCCTTGTAGAAACATCTCAAAGATATGTTCAAACCGCAATAAAAGCACCTCCGCGGGCCGTGTCTCGACGTAGCACTTCCCTTCAGGCACACGAGCCGCGTATGTCGGATATACTGGATCCTTTGAGGCTAGTAGGCTTTTCTCAGTCGGCAACACATGTTCGTGCAGTCTCCTGAGATCCCCTGATAGTGCCTCCAGCGGTTTTGGTGGTAGCATCGGCTCGCCCGTGAGATGGAACATGACCGCACCTTTCACGGGTACACGCTCTTCAGAATGCATCGTCTGGCTGCTATGTGCTCTGGCTTGTTTGGAGGCAGTTATCTTCCCCGATCTCTTCCTCTCCTTTTTCTTGGGCACACCTTCCAGACCCTTCCTTAACCCCTGCCCTAGTGTTCCCGGGCTAAGTACTGTACGACCCTCGCGCCCGGCTAGTTGAGCCTGTGTTGAGGCGGCATCTTCAGGCGTGTCGTGTGAGTATTTCATGAAGAGAGACTTTTTGCAATCCCTGCTACGACCCTGCCCGGACATAATCATCCATATCCTCATAAGCAAGCTGATAGCCCGATTGATCATATGGTTGACTCATCATATCTATGTCACAGTCATACGCGTTTGTATTGAGGAAATCCATAGGATCGACCTCCGTCTCATCATCCATTCTCTGTTCTACAGGAGAAATTACATCAGCCAGTACTATTGCACCCCCTTCATCATGTCGTCCGCCGCTCTCACCCGGCACTACAGGAGTTGGTAATTATGTAGGCGGGGTGGTGGTCTCCGCACATGCTTGTTGATGTGTGGTTATTGGTGTGCTCTCGGCCGGCTCCAGACGAATAAGATTCTTCGGCCATAGCAGCACCCAACCCTTGCAGCTTCCAATCCGCAGCGGGGTCTCGTCGTCCGCTCCCACATGCTGTACTGGAGGAGGCAAATCCTCGTGCCCCGATTTCACACTGGTCAAGCTAACCCTGAAGTGCCCAGCGGGGATCGGCTGGTTGTGGAACGTGGGTTGCGAGGGGTCCATTATCATCCCCTTTGCCACGTCCACCTTCTGGCCTTTGATCAAGTAGAGTATGGTGCACGGGGTTTCTTTCGCCTGCAAACACATATGTCTGTGGCGTAAAACAATCGAAAGGCAACAAAAATGGAATATATATATATAGATATGTTGGTGCGACATGTAATTACCATGACGGTGTCGAGCTCAGCCAAAGACGAAGGCCCACCTAGCGCGCCTGAGACTGAGGACGGGCTGCTATGAGCGGGAGCAGCTGTGAGAGGAGGCCCGGTTGCGTGAGCAAGTGATGGTGCGATGGTGTTGTTGTTCATGGAGTTGCTCCCGACGAAACTGGGCAACGGGAAATCATGTACCGTCTTGTCTGGATTTTCCTTCGTCCAGTTGATGATAACTGGAACCAAATTAGTAGCGAAATCATTTCTGCACGCAGTTACAGCTGCATTGACTGCCTGCTGTAGCAACTCATATTTGTCCTCGGCTGCTTTTTTCGCATCCCCAGCTGCTTTTTTTCTCGACCGCAAGCTTCACCTTCGCGTCGATGTCCGCCTGACTAAACTTCTTTTTCTGCTTCTTGGCCTCCGGACCCTCGTTGTAAAACACCTTCCACGTGGCGCCGTCTCCAGCGCCGTGCACACGACCATATTGCGGCCGCTGGCCCAAAGGGAGTCCCTTAAATTCGTTCAAGGCCCGGTTGAGAGGGGTGTCCCACTTGGGCCTCATCGGAGAAGTAGGGCTTTCGGCTGCAAGCTGGTGTTGCTTCTCCAGTAGTCTAATCAATTTCCTCGTGATCTTGTCTGTGTAAAAACCCTTTTTCTCCTTCTCCCACTTGTAGCGGGCCCTGATGAAGTCACGCTCCAAGGGGTTGGTGAACTTCGCGAAGGGGTCTGGGAGACCCGTGTCTTCACGTTCCGCGTCCTCCTTATCCCATATGGGCCATTTACCGAGGTAGCCACGGCTTCTGAGATGACGGTTCCTCGTGTTCCTTTGCTGAAGGCTCTTGAATTTCGCAGCCTTAGCCTTGGCTGCCTCGGTAGCACAAGTGTCCTTGAACTTTTCGAACTCCTCTTCCGTAAGTGTCGGATTTTCCTCCAGAATCTTGGACAGGGGTTCATCAGCCTCAATAGCTCGTTTCACCCTCCTTTTCCAGGAGGCCAAATCATTGCTGAACATGCCCATGTCGTGATTGTTAATCTTTTTCATCTTTGGATCATCCCACGGTTATTCTATGTTACCATTCCGGTCGGGGAACTTGAATCTCTTGTGCAACTTCGTTAGGAGCAACTGCGTCAAATGTTCTTTACTCCTTAAGTCATCGTCGTTGATGCTCGCGTATTCCCGTAGGATGCATCCTACTTGGTTCCCATAGCACTTGCGAGGTTCTTCCGGCTCTAACGGCTCTAACTTGCCAGGTGGCATCTTTGCGATCACAAGTCGTCCAATCCCTAGTTTGTTAGGTTTTCGTATCCTCTGCTTCTTATGCTTCCTCTTTTCGGTAGCGGCATCGGGGCCGGTACCTTCCCCGCCGGTATCTTCCCCGCCGGTACCTTCCCCATCGGTCTCGGCGTTGCCATCGGTGCCGGCGCCGTCGGTGTCGATGTCGGCGTTAGTACCATCATCGAGGCCGACCTGCAAACCTTGCTTAGCAGTCAAATAGTCGAGGTACTCTTGTTCACCCTCATAATCCAACTCGTCTGCATCTTGGTCAGAAGGCCCAGTTTCTTCATTGTTCGACATGTTTCCTATGATTAAGTGTCCTCATTTATTTCTAAAAGTATGAATAAATGAGAAATGACATAAAAAGAAATCTATGTGCCAGCACTCGATATGCCAACTATGTAGCACAAATCATGCCTTTATTCACGGGAAATTTCGGCATGACCTTTGCTAAAAAATGGACATATCGAGCGCCTGAAATTCACCGGAACGGAAATGAATCAACATTCCGGCGTAACATAGGCCACTCGGATCATTTTCCAAACATGACATGTCCAAAACATGACATATCCACATATCACATGTCCAGTTCAAATTTGCATAAAATTCAGCTAATTTTGAAACCTAGCTAAATTCATAACTAAATAGATAACCTAATTAACATACTGCCCTAACTAAAACCTAAGTAAATTAACCGAAGAACCCTAGCAGAGAGAGAGGGGGGGTTTACAGAGGGTGCAGGGGCGAGGAGGCAGGCCTGACGACGACCGAGGTTGGGAGGGGAGGAAGCAAAGGAGGGAGGCGAGGGCCAACAGGTCGGGGGCGAGCGCCTGGGTCGAGGGCAAGCGCCGGCGCCGGGGTCGGGGGCGAGGGCCGGGTCGGGGGCGAGCGCCGAGGTCGGGGTCGGGGGCGAGGGCCGGGTCGGGGGCGAGCACCGGGGTCGGGGACGAGCGCCGGCGCCGGGGTCGGGGGCGAGCGATGGGGGAAGAGAGAGTGGGGATTTGGAGGGAAAAGGTGGGATGAAGCAGGGATAGTGTATATATATATATATATATATATATATATATATATATATATATAATGTTTCCTACAAGCAGTGGTAGTTACCACCACTTGCGTTTTGTATGTTGTATGTAATATCTATCGAAACCGAGAGTATGTACGTGTAGTATGTAGTATATAACAATGATTAGGTAGTATATATACTAAATTTTAGGTAGTATGTACCATGTTTTGTGTATGCTCTTTTTTACGTACAAATATATACGTATTTCGTAAATATAACAAAAACTATGGGCTCATATGCAATTTTTTCATGTAACTTGCTTTCAAATATCTTAAATATAGTATATAAACATATTTAAAATAATAAAATAGTATATATAGTACCACATGGTAGTATATTAGATATGTGGGGTAACTACCACCGGGTGGTAGGATGTATCTTACATCATTTGACCGATAACATACGGTTCCTCAGCGCTGACGTTTTCGTTTTTGAGTCAGCTTCTTTCCCTTCTTGTTCGTCGAAGAATAATTGAGCCCCTCATTATGACTTTGCCTTTTCCATGGAGTATGATTTTTCTTAGGTAATGTAGTATTGATTCTTCTTTCGACGTATACTTCATCATCATCGTCATCTTCCCTTATTGGGTTGCCGTACTGATCATAGTCTTCCTCGTTGGCGACTCCATCCATTCCAATGATGTTCCTGTTGCCTCTCCTCACAAAAACACGACTTGGATTGCATGGGTCGGTTATGAAGAAGCATTGTGTCACGTGCTTAGCGTGTACCCATGGCTCGTTTTTTGCGATAGCGTTCACGGTAGCGCTCTTGGCGTCGGGTATACTCATGGTAGTGAAAATCCGGTTTTCTCTTTCGACATTCTTTGCCCATCTGACACGGAACATCGTCGTGTTATGCAGTCCAGAGTAGTCAAACTCCCAGATCTCCTCGACCCTTCCATAAAATCGTTCAGTTGCGTCGTTGTCGCTGCCGGTCATGCATTCCATCGTCATCCCTGAGTTCTGATCATCACTGTCCATATCTTTGGCCTCCGTGTAGAACGTGTATCCGTTGATATCATATGCCTGATAGGTTACGAGGTTGGACGAGGGGCCATGTGCTAAGGCGTATATGAGCAATCCGTCCTTAGAGCCCTCCTCCGGGGGATTAGCAATAATATGCTCTTTGAACCAATGCAGGAAAGTGGAGTTGTGCTCTCTAGTAACTTCGGCGTTCGTCCTGCATACCCCCCAGTCACGGTACTTTGCGATAATTTATTTGTGCAGTGCCATGAAAGGACCTACCTCGTCTAGGTGTTGTAGCACTACCAAGTTTGCTCTGTCAAAGTCACTGCGTCAATCTAAGTATGCCACGTGCAGTTCCCTGCGACCGTTGCAGTGACCATATCCTTCGGGCCTCCCATCGTGCTTGTTAACGGGTAAACCAACACTAACACCAGGCTGCTGGTCTGCGCCATATAGAAAATTCTCACAGAAAGAGATGCACTCTTGTGTTAAATAGCCCTGGACGATGCTTCCATCCGGACGGGACATGTTACGAACGAATCCTTTGATGATCCCATTCATCCTCTCAAACAACATCATGTTGTGCAGGAATGACGGCCCAGGTCTATTATGTCATCCACAATATGGACACACAGATGCACCATCACGTCAAAGAACGCGGGCGGGAAGTACATCTCAAGCTCATTCAGTATCACAACGATCTCTTCCTGTAGCCTTCGGAGCTGCTTCACACTGATCGACTTTCGAGAGATGACGTCGAAAAAGTTGCAGAGACCAATAAGCGTGTCACGGACGTGCTTGTCCATTATCCCTCTAAGGGCAACATGTAGTATATGCGTCATCATCACATGACAGTCATGATACTTCATCCCGCTGAACCTTTTCTTGTCCGTGTCTAGATTCTGCTTATCTTGCCACAGTAACCGGAACTAACTTTGACTCCGGTAAGGCACTTAAAGAATTGATTGATCTCAGCCCGACTTAAGGTGAAGCAAGAAGGGGGCAATAATCCTCTTTCTTTATTTTCTTGCCCTTCTTCTCCCGTGCCTCTGTCTTTGTCTCTGTCTCGTCTGACATTTTACGAGGCGGCATGTGCAGATCTTCCCTGATTTTCAAATCTTGCAAGTCTTTTCTTGCTTTCGGCCCATCCTTGGTCTTATCCGGCATGTTGATCAGTGTTGCGAGCAAGCTCTCAAGGACATTCTTACAGATATGCATTTGATCAAGGCAATGAGGTGTATCGAGTTTGTGCCAGTACTCCAAGTCCCAGAACACAGACCTCGTCTTCCATACCTTCAGCAGCGGCTCCGGCGCCTTTCTCATCGTCTTTCCCGGCACGGGGCACTCCTTCCAGTTTTTCAACAGCTCATCGATTTCGGAACCGCTCCGCTTACGTGGAGGTCCTCGATGCTCAGCGTGACCATTGAATAGATCTCCACGGTTTCTCCACGGGTCGTCCTGTTCAAGCTATCTTCGATGCCCCATGTACACGATTTTCCCAGACCCGCCATCCTTCCTTGACGTTAGCTGCTGAGACGTCGTATCATCCATGCACCGCGTGCATCCGCAATATCCATGGCACACCTGGCCTGCCACATATCCGTAACCGAGATAGTCATGCACTGTCGTGATCAGCGCGTCTCTCATGTTGAAATACTCGCCTTTGGTGGCGTCCCATGTCTTGGCCGGTGTTTTCCATAATGTGTCTAACTCCTCTTGAAGTAGCCCCAGATACAAATTAATATTATTTCCTGGTTGTTTCGGCCCTTGAATAAGCATGCTCATGTGAATGTACTTCGATTTCATGCACAACCAGGGGGAGGTTGTACATCCATACAAACACGGGCCATGTGCTATGGTTGGTGTTCTGGTTGTCAAACGGATTCATGCCATCGGTACACGCGCCGAGCACGATGTTCCTCGCATCACATTCAAAATACTGATAGAAGCTATTCAACGCTCTCCACTGGCTTCCATCCTTCACGTGTCTCAGCTTCGGATCATCTCCATCGTCGGGCTTCTTCCTCTCCGCGTGCCAGCGCATTAGCTTTGCTTCCTTGGGATCTACAAAATACATCTGGAGACGGGGAGTGATCGGTAAGTACCATACAACTTTCTGGGGACATTTCTTCCCGGCCTTCTTGTATCGAGAAGCATTGCACACCGGACAGCTTGTTTTTTCCGCGTGCTCCTTCCGATAAATTATGCAATCGTTGATGCATGCATGGTATCAAACGTGTGGCAGATCAAGAGGGCACACGATCTTCTTGGCCTCATCAACACTAGTAGGCATAGATTACCCGCGGGAAGAACATCCTTTAGGTACTTGAGATGCTCATCGAGGCTAATGTCGGTCCATTTGTTTTTAGCCTTCGTCTTCAGGAGTTGGAGCGTGAAACTCAAGTGGGTCACCTCAGGATTGCAACCATCATACAATGGAGTGTTCGAGTCTACCACCAGTTGCTCCAGCTTAGCCTCCTCTCTAGAAGCAGCTCTCTCAGTACTCGTCTCCTTGCGAAGCAATGCTTGAACATGAGGGTCCCGCATGATTGAACTTAGTACCGACGAACTCTGCTGCGTGGAGTCCATGTCGTTCTCTCCGCCGCCATGTCCAGCCCCTTCTCCTCCGCCATGTCCGGCCCCTTCTCCGCCGCCATGTCTGGCCTCTTCCCCGCCGCCATTATCGATCATCTCTTCGTCTTGCCCCGTGTCATCATTGCCTGCCCCGTCGGCATCCTCAACATCGTCATCCTCATCTTCAGTTATCCACCGAGGATAGCCATCCATGAAACCAGCCATGAGCAGGTGCGCTTCGACACGACCATCGTCATAGGGGTCGAGCCAAACTATTCCTTTGCATTTTCGACACGGACATAAAACCTCTGTCGGGTTATTTTCTTTCATGTCCTGCACCGCCGACCGCAATCACCTGTCCACCATCGTTCCACTGACCATCATGAACGTCTGCACGGTAATAATAAAACAAAATAATTATAAAAATGCGTGTGCATCAAAGTCATACAAAAATTCGGCATGACCTTGCCTAAAAATAGGACATATATGGATCTAGAGTTTGCCCGGAATTCGCCGAAACGGAAATAAATCGACATTTCGGCAGAACATAGGCAACTCAAAAGCACAATTTGGCGTCAACTCATGCCACACACACACAATTTCCACAAACATATCACACACACATAAACATATTTCCATTTTGCAAAAGCATGAAATTTTCGTCACCTCTATCTCGAGATCGAGCACACGGTGGAGATGATGTTGTAGGGAGATCAAAAGTGCACAAAGCTCTTCTTGACAAAGATAGATCTAGTTAGGGGGACAAATAGGTCACTTAACTAAATCCTACATCTACCTAGCTACCTAATTTGGGAGGAGACAACTTCAACTAGTGGAGGGGAAGGAAAAAGAGAAAGGAGATGCATTAATTGAGGTGGTGTAGTTAGGTAGGAGTAATGAAGAGAGAGAAAGGTAGATAGAAGAGAGAGAGTAATGAGGGAGAAGTATTGAGGAAGAAGAAGAGTGAGAGTGGGAGCATGTGGGAGGTAGGGGAAAGGGAAGAGAGGAGGGGGAGGGGGAGGGACGAGTGGGGAAAAGGTGGTGGGTTGGTGCGGATTAGCAGTAGCGCGGGAGTTAAAACGCGCTGCTGCTAAGGAAGTAGCAGCAGCGCACTTTGGGCAACGGCGCTACTGCTAACCGGGACCAAAAAGTGTGCCAATTTGAAATTTAGCAGCAGCGACCTCAGAAAAAGCGCGCTACTACTATATTCATAGCAGTAGCGCGGCTCGCGGCACCGTGCTGCTGCTAAATGGAGTTTGGTGGACACCACCCGGTCGATATTTGTAGCAGCGCAGTTTACACCGAGCGCGCTACTGCTAAAAACTTGTCAGTAGCGAGTTTCCACGCACACACGCTACTACTAATTAGCAGCAGCGCTCCTTTTTGAGCCGTGCTGCTGCTAAGATTATGTGTATAGGCTTTTCCCTAGTAGTGTACTAGTGTCAAAAAACGTCTTACCTTTTAGGACTGAGGGAGTACATAACATAACTTGAGCTTTAGATTTGGCCCATTATCACACTTATGTCAAATTTGTTATTTTTGTGTCTCAAAAAATATTTCAAGTTTTTATATGAAATTTTGTGACATCATACGTCGATGTTGTGTTAACATGCTAGATTTTTTTCAGATTTTTAAAAATATTCTATACGTTCCCGGATCGATACCACCCATCTCCAATTTGTTGAACTATTTTACTATTTTTTTTCTTTTATAAACTATCGCTTTGTTTTTTATCTGCAAGAAATGACCGGCAAATCTCCAGCTAATTGGACCATGAACACCCATCGGCTACGTATCGATGAGTCGAGCTAACCCATGCGAGCAGTTCTTATTTATTGCCTAGGTCCACGTTTGTGGACCAAACGCTCACCGCCTGTTGGTCGCTAGATCGACATTTGTGGACCAAACGCTCACCCCTGGATCAATATTATTTTATATTTTTCATTTTCCTTTTATTTTATATGTTTTTATTTCTTCTTTTCCTTTTTATTTTTCATTTCATAACATGGACACGCCCAGAGTGGCCCTGCCTTCCGAGAGTCACAGCAAATCGCTTGTCCCGTGTGCTGACGTGGACAGGCCGAGTGGGCACTCCTTGCGCGATACTTAATGGGTTTGATAACATGGACACGCCCAGAGTGGCCCTGTCTTCCGAGAGTCACAGCAAATCGCTTGTCCCGTGTGATGACGTGGACAGGCCGAGTGGGCACTCCTTGTGCGATACTTAATGGGTTTGATTTATGGGTACGAAAGCGACAATGGATAGCGTTAGCGCGTGCTGCACAAATGCGTGGATTTTGATCTGATTAGTCCGGTCCGGTTTGTAGACAGTTTTTTTTTGAGGGAACGGTCTGTAGACAGCTAATTTGTATTCTTTCAACATTCATGGATGCTGCCAGTGTGTACATAGTTTTTTTAATACTCAGATCAAATGCTTGCAACATATGCATGTTGTGTTGGTGGAATGCGATGATGTGGGTGTCGATGGCGCTCGTGGTGATTTACAATTTATTCCTGGCTACCAAAGTGACTAATACACTCTTATATTTCTCTACGGCCGGAGGGAGTATTTCACTATGTTTTCATCCTTCACAGCGCCTTTGGTCGGGGGATTAAAACTAGGGAGTGAGAATTTAGAGGGTAGAAGGCTAAAAGTCTCTTGCTTGGTCGGAGGGTATGGGAGTTGACCTGTGCAAAGCATTCAGCAGCGGCATGACTTTTCGCCTGTAAGTTCGCACAGATGAGACCATGCGACCCAGGTAGAAAAGGCTTAGGGCATCTCCAGCCGCGCCCCCAAGAAGACCTCCCAGGCGATTTTTTCGCGCCGGCGCCGAAAAAACGTCCCAGTCGCGCCCCCAGGACGCCGAAAATCGCCGGTTTGGGCCTTTTTTCCGCCCGGCGGTCACAGGCCGAACCCGGCGCGCTGGGGAGCCGTTGGGGGCTCCGGCGCTAGCGAAAAGCGCGCCTGGCCCACGCCGACAGGGGAAAAGTCAAGATTTTCTTCCCCGACTCGCCTCGCACCCCCCGCGCCCTCGGCCACCACTAGCTGTATCCCGGCGACGGTCGCCGGCCTACTCCGCCTAGATAGCCATTCCCCGCCTGAAAATAGCAGCGCTTCGCCGCGGCAACCCCTTCCCGCAACACTAGGCGGTGCCGGCCGCCGTTTCCGGCCGCGGAGGCGCGGTTTAACGGCGGGTACACGCCCACGAGCGCAAGGTGTTCGGCGTTTTGACTGACTCGGCGATGGACTCCGATGAGGAGGAAGAGCTCGCCGCGCTGCTGGAGGAGGAAGCCGCGGCCGACGTCCAGGAAGAAGAGCATCTGATGGTGCTCGCCGCCCTCGCCCAGCTGCTGGCGAGCAATGAAAAGCCGCGTCGAGGTGGCTCGGCGCCGGGGCGGGTGAAAGCAAAGAACCGGAAGCTCCACTTCATGGCGAGAGAACATTTCGGCGCCGTTATCGGATGAGCCGAAAGCTCTTCCTCAGGATTGTGAATTCCACCCGGGAGTTCGACAACTACTTCAAGTGCAAGATGGATTGCACTGGCGCTCTTGGATTCACCTCCATCCAGAAGTGCACGACAGCGATGAGGATGCTTGCATGTGGAGCTCCCAGTGATTCACTCGACGACTATGGGCGCATGGCCGAGTCCACCAGCATAGAGTGTTTCTACAAGTTCTGTCGGGCAGTGGTGGCAGTGTTTGGGCCACAATACTTGAGAGCACCCAATGCGGAAGACACTGCTCGGATCCTAGCCCAGAATGCAGCAAGAGGATTTCCTGGGATGCTTGGAAGCATCGACTGCATGCATTGGAAATGGAAGAACTGCCCATTTGGTTGGCAGGGGATGTACAAAGGCGCCAAAGGCGGTTGCAGTGTGGTGCTTGAGGCGGTAGCCACACAGGACCTCTGGATTTGGCACTCCTTCTTTGGTATGCCAGGAACTCACAATGACATCAACGTGTTGCAGTGCTCTCCTGTTTTTGCCAAGCTCGTTGAGGGCCATTCTCCTCCGGTGAACTTCAAGATCAATGGGCACCAATACAACAAGGGGTACTATCTAGCTGACGGCATCTATCCACGATGGTCGACATTTGTGAAGACGATCTCAAACCCTGTGCCAGGAGGCAAGAACGCCTGGTTTGCGAAGGTTCAGGAGGCTTGCAGGAAGGATGTCGAGCGGGCATTTGGTGTGCTCCAATCTCGATTCGCTGTTGTTCGGTACCCCGCTCAGACCTGGTAGAAAGATCAAATGTGGGAGATCATGACTTGCTGTGTCATCTTGCACAACATGATCATCGAGAGCGAGCAAGAAGACCCAGTGTTTGACACTGAACCATACTACAGGCAGGGTCCTCTAGCCGAAGTTGATCACCAGCTACCGGCAACTTGGACTGCCTATCTCAGTATGCGTCAAGAGATCCGAGACCCACAGGTGCATCATCAACTGCAGAAAGATCTGATTGAGCACCTATGGAGGCTCAAGGGGGACGTCGCGTGATGAAATACGAGTTTTTATTTGTTGAACTATATAATTTGTTGAACTATTTGTTGTTGTACTATTTTGTTGAAGTATTTGATTTTTCTGTGATGAAATATGTGATAAGGAATAATTATGTTGATAAATGAACGCCGAGAAAGGGCGAAACCACGCCGAATATGGGCCTATTCTCGCCCATATGGGTCGTTTATTCGCCGAAATTGGGCTGCCAAGTGGGCCAATTTCAGTGCCTGGGGGCGAGCTGGGGGCGGCGACTGGGCGAAAAACCGCCCCCAGCGCCGAGTGTCTCGCCGGCTCGCCCCCAGAGGGCGATTTTTGTGCGTCCTGGGGGGGGGGGGCCAACGGCTGGAGATGCCCTTAGGCAGGCTTGCTGTTTCTCTCCCAATCCCGTTTTCTTGGATTTTTTTTTGTACAAATCGTACCATATCATGGGCTAGATTATTCTATTGCATCAATTTTATTAGATATTTTTCTTTTAGGTTAGTCATAGTGAGAGTAACTTAGCTAGTAACATAGCACATTTCAGAAAAAAGATTGTTTATGTGGCAAGTAGTTAATGATAAGTGGTAACATAATATATTATTGTAACATAGTGCTTCCCAAGACAATATAAGTCTATAAGCTAATAAATGAAGCCATCTACTACCTCTGTCCTGGTTTAACATAGTGCTTCCCAAGACAATATATGTTACTTTGCACTATGCAGGTAGTAACTTAGACTAGTATCATATGCATGACACTAGTATAAGTTACTCCCCACTATGACCAGCTTACAAAGAAGGCCTAGGCTCGATGTTAAATTAATGACGCCCTAGTAAACAGGAAATGTGAAAGAAACACGGTACAAGGTACATGGTGCTGACAAGATCAGCATACAAGACAACAAACATACCAAGCAATCTAAAAAGACATGAGAAACACCGCTTGATCCTCGAAGTCCTCAGCCACCAAGCGAAACACCAATGGCGCGGAAGTAGATGATGAACACAAGCAAGCACTGCGCAGGACAGGTCTCACGCCATCGTCTACCACAATATGGCTGGAGCACGTCGAAATGTGTTCTGTTTCCACCGCCGGAGCACACCTACCCTCTCGCCCTGGATATATTGAAGGGCGCTGCACCATCGCCCGATGGAGTAACTCGCCCCTGAGCTGGAATGGGAGCAACCGACAGCAGCTGAGGGCAGAAACCCAGCATGATCACCCTCCCAAGCTGAGCTTGACGTAGAATCAACACCATCGCCCATGGAGACCACTTGGGATGACATAAGCGATCGGAGTGGCACTTCGGAAGGGGAGGTGCAAAGGAGGGACACCACAGACGCAAAGCCCCAAGCCACACTTGGTCAACAGAGCACATGATTCATCTTCTGGTGACCTCCCAAAGCTTCCAGGGTCTCTTATGTCCAGAAAAAAAATCTCGAAAAAGTTTCGTGGCATTTCGACTTTGTTTGATATGGATTTCCTGTAAAACCAAAAACATGCAGAA
Organism: Triticum aestivum; assembly: GCF_018294505.1. Taxonomy (NCBI): domain Eukaryota; kingdom Viridiplantae; phylum Streptophyta; class Magnoliopsida; order Poales; family Poaceae; genus Triticum; species Triticum aestivum. The sequence goes on from NC_057807.1 coordinate 700,715,225, forward strand.
AACAACAATTGACATTGGGCTCTAAGTTAATAGGTTAGTCCCAAAAAAGATATATAGTTGCTTGTAAATGTATATAAAACATCAAAGATTGATAATATAATAGAATGGAACAATAAAAAATTATAAATACGTTGAAGACGTATCAATCTTTGTCAGTTAATAGATCTATTACTATACCTTAGACTCTAAATCTGTCATAGGGGTCATCAAGTTCTAAACTTGAATTATGTGTATGGATATTATCTCGGATTATTTTGAAAAATAGTCAATTTCCGGAGTTAGGGCCCATCAACGCTTCTCTGTGTACCAGAAGGTTTGCGCGAATTCCTCAACCGATATAGTTCAGCTACAAAGTAACACAAAGGAGCACCGCCATATATGTAAGATAAATGTTACTTTATAGTCATTGTTTTTTCAACTATATTTCTTGTCCGCACCGGAAGGTTTGCACAAATTCCTCAACCGATATAATTCAGCTGCAAGTTCGACCGAAGTTTCTATATCTCATGTAGAGGCCTTCATATCACCCCTGTAGGAAATTCTAGAATCACTTCGAGCGTTTCTTTTTTTTTTTTGACCTGCTCATGAAGATTCTACAATCTCGTCGAATTTGCACTATCCTCCCACTTAGTATTTTGCAGAACAAAAATCCGCACTCTGTGGCAAAATACTTTGCCTCGGCGTAATGATAGAGGAATACCCAACCATTTGGGATAACCTACAAAGTAACACTTATCTTACATACTTGATGGTTCTCCTTTTTCAGTGTAAAAACCATAGTCTATGAAGTATCACACTAAAAGTATATTGGCAAATCGATTAATGTCATCTTTGTTCTCACTATGTCATACATAGTTTGATTACATCTACTCAAAAAGACTCTAAGACTCTAATCTTAGTAGTGTTTCTAGGAGGTGCAAGCTATAAAATATTTTTCACAGCTCAGGCATTCGCTAAATTTGTAACTGAAATATTTTTTTCCTGTAATCCAATTGTAGAAACATAATTTTTGTTACAATAATTTTTACTCCATTGTGAAAATATTTTGAAAATTTTCAAAAGATTCAAAGTTATGTCTCAATTAGTATATATAAATATCTAACTGAGTCATCCTTGAAGATAGATAAATCCACTGCTTGCAACAACACTCATTGGACTACATATATCAATATGCATATTTCCATTTTTTTTGTTGCTCGTTCTTTATGGCCTTTGAAAAGTTTTTTACTTTACTTCACTATTTGGACAAAAGTTACAAGTGTCAGATGATTCGTAATCATATGACTCCAAAATCCATCACTATGGAATTTCTTCATGAGGGTTTCTCCAATGTGACTAAATGTAGTGCCAAACATATGTGATATTCTTTTAGCCTTGCAACAATTAGCATCGGTGTTATAGTCATTTAGCATCAGTGTTATGAATGTTCAATGACCGACAGCGGAACCGTGTATGTCTATATAGGTCCCTACGAGCACAAGAATGATATTCGAGCGAACCTTTGGTTATCATGTGATGTTCCCTTTGCTTCGCGATACTTCACAAAACTCAGGATGCTTCAGTATCCTCCTGAGTCATTACATGCTCATTATACCGATATTCTCGTTACAAGTTTTGTTCTTCTTTCTCGTTATCATGTTCCGGCATCCCTGTGACGAAGTCACCCGTGTCTGGCCAGAAGATGATAGATGCCGTCACACTGAGAGGGCCCTAAGAATATAGCTCCTTCGGAGGAGGAGCAAATCCCACTCTCGAGCTATCTAGTCCCTTGTCAAACTTTTCGATGAACCTGTAAGTTGTCGTTATGATAACCATGTTACAGGAGACGTTTGAGTAACCCCAGATCCCATTGTACGGTAAGAAGTGACTATGATACTCTCATGGTCTAAGGAGCAAAATCACACGTTAACACTCCATGTTATTACAATTGGTTACAAACAATATTCCCTCAATTCATAACAAACAAGTTTGGGTCCATTCAATATGATCATTCTTCCAATGTCACAGTCTCAATATTATTTTAGGGCTATCGTTACACATAATGGTATCCTAAGATCCAAAAAACGTGATCGGCAACAACACTTGAGCTAGTCTTAGAGGCGAGACTAGAAACCTTTATTTTATCTGTTTATCATTTCACACGTGCATATGAGTTCCCATTGAATCAGATATTCTAGGATCATAATAGTTATAGCATGGAATATGGACACTTAATTATGAAATATTAAAATATAATAATACAATATTATTGTCTCTAGGGCATATTTCCAACAATACTTCCCACGCCAGAGTTCTATGGCTGGAATGTGCCTCCCCGCCATGGACAATCACAGCAATCGCAAGGCCATCAATGAATCAGCAGATGATGCTCAAACCTACACGGTTGCGGGTGGTTTGAGAGTCCGCTTTGGAGATGCCTTAACAGCACATGCAGCAAACTACACAAGCTTCGACGCGAACAACAGGCAACTAAATAAGCATCAATGCCCAAACACAAAATTCACTGACACAAATATGTTAATTACTCCTGTTTTGAGTAATTGAACCTACAGCTGACTATGGTGCGGATATCAATCCCGTGTAATTATGTGATTAGAAAATTTATTGATATTTAATGTGATATATATTGCATGCTAAACATGTTGAGCATTCACCATTAGAGCAATCTAGACCGTCAGATTAGCATGGTATAATGACTCAAATTGATTGAATCTGCCTATTTGGGTCTTTTTATATTGGTCTATATAGTATTTACTAAGAAGCCGCATGTACGTTGCAACGGAATATAAATATTACAGTATGTTATCTCGTGATTTACATGCACATATTAATGCGATTTGTGTAAGCAAATGTTTATCGAATCCTGTCTGGGTTTTACCTGCCCATATTGGTGCCATTGTGCAAATAAATGCTTATCAAATCCTGCTCATGTTGACGTGATGTAGTTTGATAAGTAAATTAGTGTGATTGAGCGGCATACTGTGAAGGTGCGGTCGTATCTGAGGTGGTGGGAATAAAATTGGCTGGATGAAAAAAATCAGTAGAGGGACGTAGTGGGAGGGGTGAACCGGTTGATGAAAAATTCCGTCCTACTGGAAAAAGAACAAGAACGCTACTTACTTTTTAAGTAAAAAAAAAGAGAGAGAGACGAATGCATTTCTCAAGAAGAGAGCGTGCTGTTACTTTTTCATTCCTTCAGGATCGGGTTATTTTTTTCCTTCCCTTTTTGAAAGGTGTTTGAGTTTGGGTTCCCATTGCCCATTTGTACGGCCGATGGTTGAAAAAGGCACTTTTTTTTTTGCGGAATCAACACTTGTATTACTCAATCAAAGTATCGTTACAGTCTTCAGCAACTATCTCCAACACATCTGGAGGACCCGACCCTAACCAAGTCATGGTCCTATTATTAATCCTACCAAAGCAGCTAACCTGTCACTCGCTTTATTTTGCGACCGAGTGACCTGAGTAATACAAGTTTGATGAAGACTCAAAAGAAATCTAATTTCATTCACTAGGGAAGAATATAATGATCGATCCGTGCTCCCACATGTGACCATAGAAACTGCAACCGAAGAATCCATCTCAATATGGATCGGTCGTGTTGTACGTTGAATCGAGGAAGATAACCCCTCCATACACGCACAAAGCTCCGCCTCCAGCGCATCCCTGCATGAATACAAAGCTCTGCAGGCTGAGAAGATAATTTTCCCTGTGTCATCCCTCAATATCATCCCCGCTCCTGCATCTTCCATCGAGCCAAAAGCACCATCGGTGTTAAGTTTAGTCCAGCCCTGGCTTGGTTTGATCCAACCAAGCTGCCGTGGCACCTGTCTACCCGGCTGCACCCCACCGTCCATGTTGATGTATGATTTACCTTTAGCAGGATCAGCTCCACTATCATGTTTGATCGCCAAAAGGGACTCCAGGTAGCTCTGCAAGAATCTGACAGAGACATCCATCGGCGGCGGCGGCTTGTGATGGACCACTTTATTACGAACGAACCAACTTCTCCAGAAGATCATAAGCAGCATGCACCTTTCCAGCTCACTCCTTGGAGCTAAAACTTGCAATAACCACTCCTTCCCACAGTTGGCAAACGATTGTAAACTAGGGAGCCTCCAAACTTTTGCCATTTCCAGAAATAAATCCCTACCGAATTGGCATCTTAAAAACGGATGAAAATTATCCTCAGTCTCAAGGCCGCACACTGGGCATATACTGGTGGTTTCCAGCCCTATCTTGTGCTTATTCTTCCATGTTGGCAAACCATCCGTTGCAACCCTTGAAGCAAAGTTTGAAACGGTCGGCGGAGCTCCACAGTTCCAAATAAACTTCCAGCACCTTCTCTCTTCCATCGGCGACGAACTAGAGGCTGAAGCGGTTGCCCTGTGTGCTTCCTCAAAAGGCACAAATTTGACCTCAGGACAAAACTGTTGCACAAACTAAGAGCATCTCCAATAGATGGTTCAAAATTTGGCGGTCCAAAACCGAAGATGTAAAATTTGGACCGCCAAAAAGTGCGTTCTGGAGCTCCGAAAAAAGCTCAACTCTAACAGATGGTCCAAATTTATGGTCCAAAAGAGCAACTCCAATAGATGGTCCAAAATGAAGATGTAAATTTCTTAAAACGACAAACTACTAGTCCATTCAACATAGTTCAAACATCAAATTCAACATAGTTTCATACATGAACTTCAACTACTACTTATTCAAACTACTAGATAAACTACTCCTCATTGTTGGAGCTGCGGAACTGCGCCCAGAACTCCTCCTTCTCCGGGTCGTCGCACCCCTCCTCCTCCTCGTCCTCCTCCGAGAAGTCTGCTCAGTCCTCCTCGGAAGAGGACTCGACGGAGCCGGGCGCGCGGGGCGGAGCTGAGGGGCGGTGGCGGACGGAGCCGGGCGGGGCGGAGCTGCAGGGCGGCGGCGGTGTGCGGGGCGGTGACGGACGGAGCCGGGGAGGGTCGGAGCTACGGTGGGCGCGCCGGGGCCGGGCGGAGCTGCGGCGGACGGGGCGACGGCATGCGCTGCGGCCGCGGCAGGTGGGCGGCGGGGCGGCGTGGAAACATCGGCGAAGGGTGGGGCGGGGCCGGATCTGATGCGGACGGCGTGCGGCGGCGCGGCGGCGGGGTGTGGAGGCGGCGGGGCGGCGGCGGACGGGCGGGAGGTCGCGGGCGGGCGGGCAGGAAAGGAAAGGAACTGGCGGTTGGGCGTTCGCGGGCGGTGGCTGGTTTTGGACTAGATGCACCTCGTGATGTAAATTTGCACCGTGAGGTGTTGTATTTTACATCACGAGGAGACCACGGTCCAATTTTTTTTTTTTACATATGAACCGTCTGTTGAAGCTGCGTTTTTGGCATCAGACGGTCCAAAAGTTAGTTATTTTTACATTTGGACCATCTATTGGATATGCCCTAAATTGTTCTCAAAAATATTTATCCCAGCTAACTCTTAATGTGCAGTGCCTGACAGCAGGGCGCTGCATTAATGTGCAGCGCCTAACACTCAAGCGTCACAAATGTGCAGCTAGGCGCTGCACTAGCTGTAAGGAGCTGCACAGTAGATTGCAGCGCCTAGATATTAGGCTCTGCACAAAAGGGTCAGCGGTGTGAATTATTTTAAAAACAGTTTAGTTTGTGAAATACTTTCCCTCTAAAGTGAAATTTATCAATTTTACCGTCGATGGTTGGTGTTAGCGAATCAGTCATTGTTTTTTTTCTTTTGAAGTTTAATCACTCAGTGAGCTACCACAACTATTTCCACGGAGAAAATTGTCTCAAATTTCTTTTTTGCACGAGGCGGTGGGTCTGCGTTCCGTTTGGGCTTCGAATCGCTGGCCGGTGTTTCTCCCATCTTTTTCGTCGGGAGGCGTGGTGTTTCCGTGCCAACTAAGCGAGAGGGTGGGTATTCAAACTCTTGGCTTGATTGAGCTGGGAAAGCTTGACTCGAAATCTGAAGGGGGTTGGACCCGCACGAGGCGTGGTGTTTCCGTGCCAACTAAGCGAGAGGGTAGGTATTCAAACTCTCGTGGATTATAGCCATCTTAGCGACAGACATATGGAAAAAAAAACTGGTGGGCTTCGGTGGACGCGATTGCACCACGAATGGTATCATTAATTAGGTAATTTTTGTTACGTACGGAAAGATTAATTAATTTGATTGAGTGACATATGATAAGATTGATTAATTTAGATTTGGTTTTAGAGATTAACTACAGATTGACCATCATTAATTATTTCACATAAAAACATTACTAAATAACTTGCGCCCATATGGAAAATTCTAATATGTTTAGATTTTGTTCTTGTTGTGGGAGGTGAAGAAAAAAAAACCAGCGGGAGAGGGTGGTGAGAGGAGAGACGAAAAAGCAGACGAAATATATGGTGTTCGGAGTAGAGACAGAAAAAACTAGACCAAAATGGGAGGTGAGACGGAAAAAAAAATCCATGGAACCAAAACTACAAGCAGTCCCCTTTAGTAGTAGAGATTTGGTCTTCAGAAATTGATTAAAGATTGATCATGATTTATTCCTTTCCATATAAAAATTACTAAATATTATTAAAAATTGATTTTATTGGCAGATAAAATCAGTTTAAATAGATCGTGGGTAAAATCCGGTTTAAATGTGTTGATGGGATAAAAACAGTGGAAAAGAATTAACCGGAGTGAGGCAAGACTACCAATTCAAACATTAGGAACAGAGATTTGCATGGACAAAATTGTCTAAAAAATACACGACAAGGCATGGTCTGCATTACATTTGGGCTGCGAATCCCTGGCATGTGGATTTTTAGAGCACCTGCACCCCGGGCCTGCTATCCTGGCTCTCCAATGTCGCTTTAAGATTTGTGCGACACAACTAACTTTCTGTATGAAAATTTCTCTTTTTTTGTTTCTCGCATATATAACATGTCTTGAAGTTCAAACCTTTGCAATCTGGCAAAGCTTTCTAACTAGAATCTAGGATAAATATTTCCGAATTTTTTGTTCGACATAAATACTAAAAATATGAATTTTTTAATCAAACAAAACTTATTTTGTATATTTATGTTTGACTAAAAAATCTAAAAAAATTATCCTAGATCCTAAGTAGAGATCTTTGCTATTCTGGAAATGATTGAACTTCAAGACATGTTCTACATGAGAAAAGTAATAAAAAGGAAAATGTATTTGCACGAATCACGATGCGAGGAATGGTTGAATGTTTTCGCGAATCCCTGGCCCGGTTCCAGACTTTCCTCCCACCTTCATCTGCAGTAGTGCACCCACGAACGCGTAGTTGGTTGGTTTTTGTCAAGGCCCGTATGCGTGTGCTTAACAGAACGGTAGAGGAGCCGGTCTGAACGCCCCCCTCTTAGGCGTCTCGTCCTGCGCTCTGTCTACTATAAAATGAGAGTCCGATCTCATCTATAGGACCACAAGCGGCAAGACATTCTACGACCACCGGCCAGCGGCGGCGCGGCGGCAAGGGCGGCAATACAGGACCACCGGCCACCGTCGGCGCGGCAGCAAGACAAGACCACCGGCGGGGCAAGACAAGAGCAGAGGGACGCAGGTACTCATGCTATGGTCCTCTTTCTTGATATTATCTGTGCAATTATTTATCTTGTGCGGTAGTATGTTGGAATGTAGTGTCCGGATTCTTTTATTTCTGTCACGCACACCTCTGAGATCTGTAAAAATAGAGAAACAAAGTTTCTTGTTTCACAAGTGAATTGAGATTTTATTTGAGGGAGGGAACAAGTGAATTGAGACTAGAGCACAACTTAGCGCGGGGGAGTGTTATTTGGATTGCACAATACCATTAAATTTGTGTTTTGGTAGCCTTGTCTTGGCTGCTGCTGACCTGCATATCCCCTCTCTTCTTCTCTTCCTTCCGCAGATCTCCCTCAGAGACTCCACATCCATCCATCCATGGGGGCGGTGTTCTCCCAATCCCAAGGCAACGGCGTCGACATAGAAGGAGGCCCGACCAGCGTAGGCCACATGCGTCTGTCACTGCTACCGTTTGCTCCGCCACCGGATGTAGCGCAGCTAGCGTACGCGCTGTTGGTGCTGGGCTACCTCACGTTTCTCCTGGCCCTGACCACCGTGCTCCACCTGCCGGCCGCAGCCCGCGGGGCCGGTCTTTGGCCGCTGCGCTGCGGCCTACTACGCGATTCTGATGATCATCTTAGCCGTCTTTGTGCCGGTGGAGCTGGGGACCGCGCTCGCGCTCTGCCTCGCGCGCCAAAGCAGCCAGGGCCGCCTCCCCGCCTTCGCCAAGGGCCTCCTGCTCTGCGCCCACGTGCTCTTCCTCGTTGTCATCGCCATAATGGGTACTCGGTTCATCACCTTTAAGATCTGATCTTACCTACTCCAGGGTTAGTCGATTGGTCCGGTCGATCCGCGGTTCATTTGTATTCTGTCAAATTTCGTCGGTGATGTCGGTGGTTATATGCTTACTTGTTTATTCTAGGCACATATGCTGTAGATATTCTGTTTCTAGATACTTTGGAAGAGATGTTGTGTTTGTTAGAGTTGTGTCGAATATTATTGTACAAGTTAGGTTACAGTTGGACTTGAAGTCGTACTGTGTGTAGACAGGGTAGGAGTTGTGTCCTAATAGGACACTTGTATCCTAGGCCTCTCATATATAGTGGGGTAGACATACGATGTAACCTATGCAAACATAATAGCACGGGCACGCGGGGAGCCGGCGGCGTGTGCCAGCGCCCGGGCGGCCGAGGTGCGGTATTGTGACAGTGTCATGGGAAGGAGCGCCCGTAGTCATGCCCCGGGGATGTAGCCATATCGGTGAACCTCGTTAACAAATCTCGGTGTCGTGCCTCGTGTGATTGCTTGGTCCTCGGTAGATCGACAGAGTGCCTCAGATTATTCTAACAAGTGGTATCATGAGCAAGGTTACGATGAGGTTGCGGATTCGTTGATTTAGAGGATGGATCGTGGTCGAGCTCGGCGCAAAGACGATCTCCGGAAGTGATTGTTCTGTGGAGGTCGTACGGTGCGCTGTCAACGAGATCGGGTAGAAGCAATCGGGAATCGAGCGGAGCCTACGGCGTGAGCCATTGATGAGGTGTATCGATCAGGCGAGCGTATGGATGGCGGAATCGTGCAACAGCAGCATAGATCGATTCGATCGATTGGAAGCGGCGCCGGTGTAACGTGGAACGCTTGCGCTGTCCAGGAGTGGCTCGGACTGGAAACCTATAGCGTGTGTTGGGTTGTGGCCCATGAAGACGTGGCCCGCTAGGTGGCTTGCAGGCGTTCAATGGCCCATTGGGGTGCACATTGGTGGTGCTGTGTTTTGCTCAGAGCGGGCGTATAGGTCTACGAACGAGCGCCAAAGTGACTGAGGCTGAGGTGCATTGAAGCCAGGAAAGAGCAGCCGTGAGATTTGTTGGATAAAAAAAAGGCGTCAGAGAATACCATGATGCGTGCATTGATGAAGAGCAGGAAAGATAAATCAAGTCTACGGTAGCCAGGTGTGGTGGACGTGGAATTCTTTACACGGAGAAGGCTACAAGGGATGTTGTTTTGACTTTCTTTGCTTTGTACATGGGTTGTACGAGATGGCAGCATGAAGGTGTGTCAAGACGTGGCGTCGCATGTTCATATAAGATCAACAGGAGTTGGCGGGTGGACCCACGGTTATTTTTTTTGGTCTGATGGCTATATGTTTTCTCAAGTGTTGCATCAAGGATGTGATCTGTTGGTGCAAAGGATTGCTTGATTGTGTAGCAGAACGCCAAGTTGATGAAGATGGATGTGGGCGACCAGGATGGCGACGTGCGTATAAGGCTCGAAGGATTCTGGAGCATGTCATGGCAGGATCATGCATACGCAGGGCGTCAAGGCAATGCACGGAGATGTGCAGACATGACGCAGGGTGGAGCATGGTTGCAGTCGGATAATTTCGGCTGGGTCGGACTGGACTGTCTGACGGATCGACGGATATGTTGGTCAAAGCAGAAGACGGCGGTGATTTCAGCGACGACGACATAAGAGCGTGATGCTGATGGTGGCCAACTTCTGGGGCGTGGAAACACGTGGTGCAGGCTTGAGGGCTTGTGCAGCTTCGACAAGACAATGACGCAGGGTTGATTCAAGGTTGTGTACACATGAGAGCTTGAAGTCGACAGGGCGTGGGGGTGGCTCGTACAACCACCATGGAGTCATGTTGAAGGTGGAGCTGGAGTCTGATGGACGACTTCGCTCGGTGCTGATGGAGGGGCTACGGCGTAAGAATTCGGAGAGTCGAAGCCTATTTCAGTGGGATAGCGAGAGACACGTGGATCGGATTGGGTACCAGTCGTCTGATGGAGACGTGATACTCGGCATCGGTCGGTGATGATCGTTGGTTCTCTGCAGTAGGGGTTTGAGTGGTGTGGGTCCGCGGCCCTAGAGACTCGACCAAGACAGCAGAGGCTCGGCGCGGTGATAGCGGCGAGGCGTGCGGTAAGCACGGGACACAGCGACAGGCCAAGGCACTGGTGGTCAGACATGTGGTCAGGCAAACTGTGCAGGGGGTGCTGAAGCAGTGTTGACGAGTACCGGATTCAAGTTGGTGACTGGGTCTATCGGTGCTAGTTGATGGACAGGAGTTGACCGTGAAGAATCTGAGAAAGTGGCGGAAAGTCTGAAATTGTCAAAAGCTGAGAGAGTACATGGTCGTATATTCTGTTCTGTTCAGTGCACATGGCAAAGTGCCGATGACAAATACAGAAAGAGGCGGAGTGCTATAGCTGTGGGACATGCCAGAGACTATCCGGAAAAGGGATGAGACAACTGTGAATTTGACTCAGGGTGACACAGGGCGACGGTGAAATTCCTTCAAGTTTCAGACAAGCAGTCAAGAAAGAGCGGTGACGTTGAGTTCAGGTAACTCTTATATGTGGCGTCCAATATGTGAATTGTTCATTTTCATGCAGACAGTGGTTGGTGTGTGATGGCGTTGAACGGATTCTCTGGAAGTTGGAAGCACAAGGTAGAGTAATGAGGAACTTAATTTTGCTCGAGTGTTGATTGTGAAAAAGACAAGAAGGGACTACAGTTGCAGGTGGAGTCACATGAAGTCCGGGAGTAGCAGCGGTGCTCATGGCGTATCTCAAGTCCAATGTACATGGAGGTTCGATGCACGGACGAATTCAAGATGGTGGAGAATATTTGCCAAGGTGGAGTTTGTTAGAGTTGTGTCGAATATTATTGTACAAGTTAGGTTACAGTTGGACTTGGAGTCGTACTGTGTGTAGACAGGGTAGGAGTTGTGTTCTAATAGGACACTTGTATCCTAGGCCTCTCATATATAGTGGGGTAGACACACGATGTAACCTATGCCAACATAATAGCACGTGCACGCGGGGAGCCGGCGGCGTGTGCCGGCGCCCGGGCGGCCGGGGTGCGGTATTGTGACGGTGTCATGGGAAGGAGCGCCCGTAGTCATGCCCCGGGGATGTAGCCATATCGGTGAACCTCGTTAACAAATCTCGGTGTCGTGCCTCGTGTGATTGCTTGGTCCTCGGTAGATTGACGAAGTGCCTCGGATTATTCTAACAGTGTTAGCGAATGTGGGTCTTGTATGTCACGATGCTGTCCCAGATCTGCAAGCGAAGTAAATATGTTTTGGTCATCTTGTCCATGTGTTCCATGTATGCACTCTTCTTCCTCTCGTTCGTCAATATGCATTTGATGTCTGGCTCTGCTTGGATTCAGATTAGCCTGATATTGGGGTCACATTGTTTTGAGTATATGAATTGGCCTGGTGTTGGATTCAGATTACTTTTAGTACATGAATTGGCCTGGTGTTGGATTTAGATTGTTATGAGTACATGAATTGGCTTGGTATTGGATTCAGATTGTTTTTAGTACATTAATTGGCCTGGAATTGGATTTAGATTGTTTGAGTACACACTAATTGGCCTACTAATTGGATCCATATCTCAGGTGTATATGCTGAGTAATGCTACTGATCTAAGGGATAATTGAACAGGCAACTCATGTTCTTATGCATGTGAATTTTGACCTATGCCATAATCAGTAATGTAGCTCATGTGTTACATTGTAGAATATCATCTCTTTCTCTTACTCGCGTGTGAGAGTTACTTTATTGCCTGAATGGAGCATTTTCATGGAATTGATGTGTTTTCACTGTTTACCAATTCAGGAACGCTATTCTTCGAAGTTAGTCTTGTAGAATTTCTACTTCAAGGAAATGAAGCCAGTGGTTAATGATGTCTTTGGCGCGCACCTTAATTTGCTACCTCTCGAGTTGTAGCCAGTGCTGATGTACTGCTCAAGATATGTTACTGCCCAATCTTTAGTATATATGATGTAGCCAGATCTTTAGCAATTCTGTGATATCCTTGCTTCATCTGTCTTAGTTAAAATAATATATGCTATAGGGAAATAAAATAGTTACAAATGTTTCATATTCTAGTGACACCAGATATTGCTGCTCTTGTCTCTTGAAATGCAAAATGAGTTTTGGGCTGCTCCATAGTAGGAATAGTTGTGTTTGCCCGAGGAAGCCACTAAATTGTACCCAAGCCTAATTACAGGGGCTACTTTCACCAAGTACCACGTGTTACATTCTAAGTTTTTGAACTGTACGCCTCTATCTAGCTACTGGACATCCGTGCCTTTTACATTCTATTGTCCTGCTGATATTTCATAAAGAAAAATATCAATCCACTGTGTGATAAAGTAAAACATGTTATCAGTCTGTGGCATAAGGCTGTGGCATAAGGATGTCAAGGATGCTTTTCTGAATCTGTTGTAGTATTAAACTCCCCCCGTTCCTAAATATAAGTCTTTTTAGTGATTTGAATATGGATTACATATGGAGCAAAACAAGTGAATATACACTCTAAAATATGTCTATATACATCTGTATGTAGTCTGTATTGAAAATCTATAAAAAGACTTATATTTAGGAACGGAGGGAGTACAAGGGTAACTATGTTCAGACACTTTCTCATTGTTCCTTAAGTTAAAATGGTGGCTCCCTGTTGTAAAATCTGTTGATTACATTCTGAACTGTCATTATCAGTTGTCCTCTTAATACACACCCCTTATATTCTGAATAGTCAGTATTTTCTTCTGCAAATGTCTCATAGAATATGCACAGCGAGACGTGCTCTGTTTTTTTTGAAGGTTTGCTCTGCATTTTGCTCAGCGCGGCCACCATTTCCATGTGGTTAACATCGACGTCTTGACGAAGCAGCACTCAACGTGTCACCTTGGCTTCCTTCAGTACGGCTTCTCCCACACGGTGGTGCAGATCCTGCGCTCGCTCGACGTGCTCGCGAGTGAGGCACTCCAGGAGGGGCTCAAGGAGTACTCCAGCTGACCCACCTTGCCGGAGCATTACATTGACGGTGAGTTCTTCTGCAGGGCAAGTACTCTGGCTTTCCTTCTCCCATGTTTACGGTTCATTTTGACACTCTCTGTTACATTGCACTACACGAGCATGGTATTGGAGTATGAAACTATAAATTGTTCGATGAGAAATCTGTTCTGTCTAGTATCAGGGCATAGGAATATATTCTTTTTTCTGGCATGTTCTGAATTTCTGAGGGCAATAATGGTAGATTTGGCTAATGGAAACATGTAGCTGTTTCAGGCATAAGATTTGACCAGGTTTAAGGCAAGATACACCAGTGTTGCTTGTGGCTGAAAGGGTATGTGGCTTTGTCAATGTGTCATAGCTGCATCCAGTAAATTAGTTCAGATCTTGAAATTCAAGAGATGAACTAGGAGTGGAGTGCAAGTGTGCAACCAGAGTCAGGCACTCCGTCACTTTCTGCCTTACTTTGTCATTGAAGTCTTTTTTCTTTTTTTGAAAAAAAATCTGGAAATATTGTTTGAGAAACTATGGTAGAGTATTAGTAATCTGAAACCTTGGCCAGTTTTGGCTTTCTTAATTTAAAAGTCGGGCGCTTCTTGTGCCTGTTCTCTAAAAATGATGGACTATGAGTACGGTGGAGACACAGAATTCTGAACATGAAATGTTTTATCAAGTTAAAAGCAAACAGAGAGTTAAGTCTGTTGCTCCACAATTTATTTGCCAAATAAACTATTCGACCCATAGTCTATGTGTTGGGTTGGGACTTGGGACTTGATGTAGGGTTTCTTGAGTAGTCCATGCCCCAGAGCTCAGCCAAAACTGTTGGGACTTGCGAGTGGTAAGTCTGTTAATGAATATGGGAGAGTAGGGAACTCATAGGGCATTTTCATGGAATTCACACGCTTTCATTGTTTTTTGCCAATTCAGGAATTGCTATTCTTGGAAGTTAAGTCCTGTAGCATTTGTACTTCATGGAAATAAAGCCAGTGGTTATCATGTCTTCGGCGCACAACTTAATTTGTCGTCTCTGGTGATGTAGCTCAAGGTATGTTAGTGGCCAATCTTTATATATGATGTAACCGGTTTTTTCGCAATTCTGTGATATCCTTGCTTCATCAATCTTCATCAAAACATATATGCTATTGATATAAATGACTTGTTATCACATTCTTCGTGCGCTTTTATTACATGAAAATAGTATAGTTACAAATGTTTCATATTCTAGTGACGCTAGATCTTTGTGCTCTTGTCTCCTGAAATTGCAAAATGAGTTTCGGCTTGAAAAATATTGGTCCCTGAGGATGAGATGGAATCAGAAATAGTTGTGTTTGTGTGACAAGTCACTGAAGTGTACCTCTTATAGTTTTTGAACTGTACGCCTCTGTCTATCTACCGGACATGCATGCCCCTTACATTTTGTTGTACTGCTGATATTTTATCAAGAAAAACATCTAGCCGCTGTGTGTTATGCTCTAGTCTCTTGCATAAGGATGTGAAGAATGCTTTTGGTAACTGTAGTGTCAATGTCCGTTTATTCGGACTGTGCTATATTATACAAGAGTAGCTATGCTCAGCACCTGCTCATTGTTCCTAAATTTGAAATGGTGGCACCCCGTTGATAAATTTTATGATTACATTCTGAGTTGTCATCAGCAGTTGTTTATATTCTGAATTGCATTGTCCTCCTCTGCAGGTGTTTCACAGAATACGAACAGCAAGATGTGCTCTGCTTTCTTGTTTACCGCGGCCACAGTTTCCAGGTGGTCTGCATTGAGGTCTTGCCAAAGCAGCGTTCAACGTGTCTGGTCGGCTTCCTGCAATGCGGCTTCTCCCACACGGCGGTGCAGGTTCTGTGGTCGCTCGACGTGCCCTTTGAGACGCTCAATGTGCTCCCCAACATGGCGCTCCGATAGGGGCGCAAGGAGTACTCCAGCTGGCCCACCTTCCCACTGCTCTGCATCGTCGGCGAGTTCTTCGGCGGATGCGACATCACCTTTGGTATGTACTCCCTCCGTTCGGAATTACTTGTCGTGAAAATGGATATATCTTGAACTAAAATATGTCTAGATACATCCATTTCTGCGACAAGTAATTCCGAAAGGAGGGAGTATATATGAGGTTCTCTCTCCGCCTTCCCTTCTCCCACGATTACAGTTCCAAATGGCGAGACCTTCTGTTACAGTACACGCGCATGGTATCGCAGTATAGCATCAGGGCATAGCAATTCATTCATTAATCTGACATATGTTAAGTCGAGGATGACAATGGTAGATATGGAATGTGGGAACTCCATGTCCGCGTAGATGTTTTAAGCTTATAGTTTGCTCATAGTGAAGGCATGGTGCATTCTTCTTTGACCTGAAATTGTCTGTGGTAGTGTCAATTGTTAATGATGTCTTTGGCGCACACCTTAATTGTCATCTCTGAAGCTGTAGCCAGTGCTGACGTACTGCTCAAGGTTTGTTACTGCCCAGCTTTTATATATGATGTAGCCAAAGTTTTCAAAATTCTGTGATATCCTTGCTTCATCAGTCTTAGTACTTGCAGTATTTGCTAGGGAAATAAATGACTAGTTATCAGATCCATCATGTGCTTTGTTACAAAAAAATAGTATAGTTACAAATGTTTCATATTCTAGTGACGCTAGATCACGCTATTCTTGTATCTTGAAATTGCAAAATGATCTTTGGGCTGCTCCAAAGCAGGAGTGGTTGTGCTTGCTTGAGGAAGTCATAAAATCGTATCCAAGCGTAATTGCAGGGGTTACTTTTTGGCAGTAACTAGGCACCACGTGTTACATTCAAAGTTTTTGAACTGTACGACCTCTATGTAGCTACTGGACATGCATGCCCTTTACATTTTGTTGCACTACTGATATTTCGTCAAGCTCTCAGTCTGCGGCATAGGGATGTCAAGGGTGCTTTTGGTAGTTGCAGTGACTTTGTCAGATTTATTCTGAATGTGTTGTATTATACTACTCCCTCCGTTCGGAATTACTTGTCTCGGAAATGGATGTATCTAGAACTAAAATACATCTAGATACATCCATTTTCGCGACAAGTAATTCCGAATGGAGGGAGTATAAGGATAACTATGTTTAGACACCTGCTCACTGTTCCTGAAGTTAAAATGGTGGCCTTCTGTTGTTAAATCTGTTGATTACATTCTGAACTGTAATTAGTATCCTCTTCTGTATACACAACCCTTATATTCTGTATCATCAGTGTCCTCTTGTGCATGTCTCACAGAATATGCAGAGCAAGACGTGCTCTGTTTTCTCTGTTTTTGCTCAGCGCGGCCACAATTTCCAGATGGTAAGCATCGACGTCTTGCCAAAGCAGTCCTCAACAATCAACATGTCAGTTCGGCTTCCTGCAGTGCGGCTTCTTCCACACGATCCTGTGCTCGCTCGACATGTTCGCCAGTGAGGAGCTCCACCAGGAGCTCAAGGAGTACACCAGCTGGCCCACCTTCCAGCAACACTACATTGACGGTGAGTTCTTCTGCGGGGCGACATCTATGCACTTTGGCTTTCCTTCTCCCACGGGTACGGTTCAAAATTTTGACTCTGTGTTACAGGACACTGTACACATCCATGGTAGTATTGGAGTATGAATTGTTCTGTCCGTGAGAAATCTGTTTTGTCTAGCATCAGAGCATGGGAATATATTCATTACTCTGGCATGTTCTGAATTTCTGAGGGCAATGATGGTAGATTTGGCAAATGGAAACATATAGCTGTTTCAGTCAAGATACACCAGTGATGCTTGTGGGCTGCGGCTCAACGGGTATGTGGATTTGTCAATGTGTCATAGCTGATAGCTGTATCCAGTAAATTAGTTCAGACCTTGAAATTCAAGAGATAAACTAGGGCAGGAGTGCAGTCAGGGTCAGGCAGTCGGTCACTTTCTGCTTTCCTTTGTCATTGAAGGATTTTTATTTCTTTTCTTGAAAAAAAAACTGGAAATATTTTTTGAGAAACTATGATCGACTATCTGTAAGGTGGAGATGGAAAGAATTCCGAACATGATGGAACATGTTCGAGATGGAATGTTTTATCAAGTTAAAAGCCAACAGGGAGTTAAGTCCGTTGCTCCACAATTTATTTCTCCTATAAACTACTCAACCCATAGCTATGTGTTGGGGTTTGGGACTTGATGTATAGTTTATTGAGTAGTCCATGCCCAAGAACTCAGCCAAAACTGTTAGGACTTGCGACTGGTAAGTCTGTCGATGAATATGGGAAAATGGGAAACTCATATGGTCATGCAGTCACGCAGCACTTTCTTAGTTGTCAGAGGTTTTGGTAAGCTTTAGAGAAAACAAGATTAAGATGTCATGGCTCAGCACCAAACAACTTTAGATAAAACCAGCCTCTGGTTTGAGCTAATTATCATGATGCTCAGGCTATCTGAAGTCCTGAGGACCATCTTTGCTGTAAACTAAAAAAGGTGTTGTCCGTTGGATAAGTGAGCAACTAACACTTTACTGAGGGCCAAAGGCCAGTACATATACAGGTGTGGCAAAGTGTAGAAAAGCCCCTTATACAATGGGGATGTACACAATGAACTATACACATCTAACACCCCCCCCCCCTCAAACTCATGGTGGATCAACAACACTGAGTTTGGAGAGGAAAAACCCATGCTGCGCTCGAGTCTGTGCCTTCGTGAAGAAGTCAGCCAACTGTAACTCAGAGGGCACATAGTGAAGAGCGAGAGTCTGATCCTGCACAGCAGCACGCACAATTTGGGCATCCACACCGATGTGCTTGGTGAGCTCATGCTTCACCGGGTCACGCGCAATACTGATAGCACCGGTACTGTCGGACAGGAGAGGAGTTGAGGTAGAAGCAGACACACCAAAATCCTCAAGTAACCACCGTAACCAAATCACCTCAGCGGTCAACATAGCCATGGCTCGCAACTCAGCCTCTGTACTCGAGCGAGAAACTGCAGTCTGCTTCTTTGTCTTCTAGGCAATAAGAGAGCCACCAAGAAAAACACAGTAAGCAGACAGCGAGCGTCGATCAGAGGGATCACTAGCCCAGGTAGCATCAGAGTAGGCCTGGAGCTCAAGAGAGCTGGAGCGGGGAAAGAAAAGTCGTTGAGAGATCGTGCCACGAAGATATCGTAGAACACGGAGGAGGTGACTATAGTGGAAAGAGGTGGGGGCTGAAACAAACTGACTCAGGATGTGGACATGATAGGAGATGTCAGGGCGCGTAACAGCCAGATAGACAAGGCTGCCAACGAGGTGACGATAGCGAGTGAGATTAGGAAGAGGGTCACCATCAGAGGCACGAAGCTGAACGTTGAGCTCCATAGGAGTCACAACAGTGCGCTCATCACCAAGAGCAGCGCGAGCAAGAAGATCTTGAATATATTTTTCTTGGGAGATGTAGAAGCCATCAGGGGTCAAGGAGATCTCAATCCCAAGAAAATAGCGAAGAGGACCAAGATCATGTTGGAAATATGCCCTAGAGGCAATAATAAAAGTATTATTATATTTCAATGTTCATGATAATTGTCTTTTGTTCATGCTATAACTGTATTATCCGGAAATCGTAATACACGTGTGAACACTTAGACCACAAATGTCCCTAGTGAGCCTCTAGTAGACTAGCTCGTTGTGATCAACAGATAGTCATGGTTTCCTGACTATGGACATTGGATGTCGTTGATAACGGGATCACATCATTAGGAGAATGATGTGATGGACAAGACCCAATCCTAAGCATAGCATAAAAGATCGTGTAGTTCGTTTGCTAAAGCTTTGCCAATGTCAAGTATCTCTTCCTTCGACCATGAGATCGTGTAACTCCCGGTTACCGTAGGAGTGCCTTGGGTGTATCAAACGTCACAACGTAACTGGGTGACTATAAAGGTGCATTACAGGTATCTCCGAAAGTATCTGTTGGGTTGACATGGATCGAGACTGGGATTTGTCACTCCGTATGACGGAGAGGTATCTCTGGGCCCACTCGGTAATGCATCATCATAATGAGCTCAAGGTGACCAAGGTGTTGGCCACGGGATCATGCATTACGGTACGAGTATAGTGACTTGCCGATAACGAGACTGAACAAGGTATTGGGATACCGACGATCGAGTCTCGGGCAAGTAACGTACCGATTGACAAAAGGAATTGAATACAGGGTTTTGATCGAATCCTCGACATCGTGGTTCAACCGATGAAATCATCGAGGAGCATGTGGGAGCCAACATGGGTATCCAGACCCCGCTGTTGGTTATTGCCCGAGAGTCGTCTCGGTCATGTCTGCGTGTCTCCCGAACCCGTAGGGTCTACACACTTAAGGTTCGGTGACGCTAGGGTTATTAGGAAGACTAGTATGTGACTACCGAATGTTGTTCGGAGTCCCGGATGAGATCCCGGACGTCACGAGGAGTTTCGGAATGGTCCGGAGGTAAAGAATAATATATAGGAAGTGGTATTTCGGCCATCGGGAAAGTTTCGGGGTCTCCCGGTAATATACCGGGACCACCAGAAGGATCCCGGGGGTCCACCGGGTGGGGCCACCTATCCCGGAGGGCCCCATGGGCTGAAGTGGGAGGGGAACCAGCCCATAGTGGGCTGGTGCGCCCCCCTAGGCCCACCCCTGCGCCTAGGGTTGAAACCCTAGGGGTGGGGGGGCGCCCCACTTGGCTTGGGGGGCACTCCACCCCCTTGACCGCCGCCCCCCCCTTGGAGATTGGATCTCCAGGGGCCGGCGCCCCCCCCAGGGGGCCTATATAAAGGGGGGAGGGAGGGGGGCTGCAGCACCCATCTCCAAGGCGCAGCCCCTCCCCTCCCCAACACCTCTCCTCCTCCGCGAGCGCTTGGCGAAGCCCTGTCGGAGTACTGCGTCTCCACCATCACCACGCCGTCGTGCTGCCGGTGGAGCTGTCTTCCTCAACCTCTCCTTCCTCCTTGCTGGATCAAGACGGAGGAGACGTCGCTCGTCCCGTACGTGTGTTGAACGCGGAGGTGCTGTCCGTTCAGCACTTGGACATCGATGATCTGAATCACGTCCGAGTACGACTCCATCATCACCTTGCAAGCTTCCGCACGCGATCTACAAGTGGTATGTAAATTCAAACTCTCTCCCAATACTCGTTGCTTAGATGAACTCATAGATGGATCTTGGTGAAACCGTAGGAAAATTTTTAATTTTCTGCAACGTTCCCCAACAGTGGCATCATGAGCTAGGTCTATGCGTAGTTCTCTAATGCACGAGTAGAGCACAATTTGTTGTGGGCATGGATCTTGTCATCTTACTTGCCTCTACTAGTCTTTTCTTGCTCAACGGTATTGTGGGATGAAGCGGCCCGGACCAACCTTACATGTACGCTTACGTGAGACCGGTTCCACCGACTGACATGCACTAGTTGCATAAGGTGGCTGGCGGGTGTCTGTCTCTCCCACTTTAGTTGGAGCGGATTCGATGAACAAGGCCCTTATGAAGGGTAAATAGAAGTTGACAAAATCACGTTGTGGTGATTCGTAGGTAAGAAAACGTTCTTGCTAGAACCCAATCGCAGCCACGTAAAAGATGCAACAACAATTAGAGGACGTCTAACTTGTTTTTGCAGCGATTGATCATGTGATGTGATATGGCCAGAAGTTGTGATGAATGATGAATTGTGATGTATGAGATCATGTTCTTGTAATAGGATTCACGACTTGCATGTCGATGAGTATGACAACCGGCAGGAGCCATAGGAGTTGTCTTTATTTTTTGTATGACCTGCGTGTCATTGAAGAATGCCATGTAAACTACTTTACTTCATTGCTAAACGCGTTAGTCATAGAAGTAGAAGTAGTCGTTGGCGTGACAACTTCATGAAGACACGATGATGGAGATCATGATGATGGAGATCATGGTGTCAAGCCGGTGACAAGATGATCATGGAGCTCCGAAGATGGAGATCAATGGAGCTTTATGATATTGGCCATATCATGTCACAACTATATAATTGCATGTGATGTTTATTATGTTTATGCATCTTGTTTACTTAGGACGACGGTAGTAAATAAGATGATCCCTTACAAAATTTCAAGAAGTGTTCTCCCCTAACTGTGCACCGTTGCTACAGTCCGTCGCTTCTAAGCACCACGTGATGATCGGGTGTGATGGATTCTTACGTTCACATACAACGGGTGTAAGACAGTTTTACACAGCGAAAACACTTAGGGTTAACTTGACGAGCCTAGCATGTGCAGACATGGCCTCGGAACACGGAGACCGAAAGGTCGAACATGAGTCGTATGGAAGATACGATCAACATGAAGATGTTCACCGACGATGACTAGTCCGTCTCACGTGATGATCGGACACGGGCTAGTCGACTCGGATCGTGTAACACTTAGATGACTAGAGGGATGTCTAATCTAAGTGGGAGTTCATAATTTTGATTAGAACTTTATTATCATGAACTTAGTCTAAAACCTTTGCAAATATGTCTTGTAGATCAATGGCCAACGCTAATGTCAACATGAACTTCAACGCGTTCCTAGAGAAAACCAAGCTGAAAGATGATGGCAGCAACTATACGGACTGGGTCCGGAACCTGAGGATCATCCTCATAGCTGCCAGGAAACAATATGTCCTAGACGAACCGCTAGGTGACGCTCCCGTCCCAGAGAACCAAGACGTTATGAACGCTTGGCAATCTTGTGTTGATGATTACTCCCTCGTTCAGTGCGGCATGCTCTACAGCTTAGAACCGGGGCTCCAAAAGCGTTTTGAGCATCACGGAGCATATGAGATGTTCGAAGAGCTGAAACTAGTTTTCCAAGCTCATGCCCGGGTTGAGAGATATGATGTCTCCGACAAGTTCTACAGTTGTAAGATGGAGGAGAACAGTTCTGTCAGTGAGCACATCTTAAAGATGTCTGGGTTGCACAACCGTATGACCCAGCTGAATATTAACCTCCCAGATGAGGCGGTCATTGACAGAATCCTCCAGTCGCTCCCACCAAGCTACAAAAGCTTTGTGATGAACTACAACATGCAGGGGATGGAAAAGACCATTCCTGAAGTGTTCTCGATGCTGAAGTCAGCAGAGGCTGAAATCAAGAAAGAACATCAAGTGTTGATGGTCAATAAGACCACTAAGTTCAAGAAGGGCAAGGGTAAGAAGAACTTCAAGAAGGACGGCAAAGATGTTGTCGCGCCCGGTAAGCCTGTTGCCGGGAAGAAGTCAAAGAATGGACCCAAGCCTGAGACTGAGTGCTTTTATTGCAAGGGGAAGGGTCACTGGAAGCGGAACTGCCCCAAATACTTAGCGGATAAGAAGGCCGGCAACACTAAAGGTATATTTGATATACATGTAATTGATGTGTACCTTACCAGTACTCGTAGTAACTCCTGGGTATTTGATACTGGTGCCGTTGCTCATATTTGTAACTCACAGCAGGAGCTGCGGAATAAACGGAGACTGGCGAAGGACGAGGTGACGATGCGCGTCGGGAATGGTTCCATAGTCGATGTGATCGCCGTCGGCACGCTGCCTCTACATTTACCTACGGGATTAGTTTTAAACCTTAATAATTGTTATTTAGTGCCATGTTTGAGCATGAACATTGTATCTGGATCTCGTTTAATACGAGATGGCTACTCATTTAAGTCTGAGAATAATGGTTGTTCGATTTATATGAGAGATATGTTTTATGGTCATGCTCCGATGGTCAATGGTTTATTCTTAATGAATCTCGAGCGTAATATTACACATGTTCATAGTGTGGATGCCAAAAGATGTAAAGTTGATAACGATAGTCCCACATACTTGTGGCACTGCCGCCTTGGTCACATTGGTGTCAAGCGCATGAAGAAGCTCCATGCTGATGGACTTTTAGAATCTCTTGATTATGAATCCTTTGACACATGCGAACCTTGCCTCTTAGGCAAAATGACCAAGACTCCGTTCTCCGGAACAATGGAGCGAGCAACCAACTTGTTGGAAATCATACATACCGATGTGTGCGGTCCAATGAGCGTTGAGGCTCGCGGAGGATATCGTTATGTTCTCACTCTCACTGATGACTTGAGTAGATATGGGTATGTTTACTTAATGAAACACAAGTCTGAAACCTTTGAAAAGTTCAAGGAATTTCAGAATGAGGTGGAGAATCAACGTGACCAAAAGATAAAGTTCCTACGATCAGATCGTGGAGGAGAATACTTAAGTCACGAATTTGGTACACACTTAAGAAAATGTGGAATCGTTTCACAACTCATGCCGCCTGGAACACCTCAGCGAAACGGTGTGTCCGAACGTCGTAATCGCACTCTATTGGATATGGTGCGGTCTATGATGTCTCTTACCGATTTACCGCTATCTTTTTGGGGATACGCTCTAGAGACAGCTACATTCACTTTAAATAGGGCACCGTCTATATCCGTTGAGACGACACCGTATGAATTATGGTTTGGAAAGAAACCTAAGCTGTCGTTTCTAAAAGTTTGGGGATGCGATGCTTATGTCAAGAAACTTCAACCTGAAAAGCTCGAACCCAAGTCGGAAAAATGCGTATTCATAGGATACCCTAAGGAAACTGTCGGGTATACCTTCTACTTAAGATCCGAAGGCAAGATCTTTGTTGCCAAGAACGGATGCTTTCTGGAAAAAGAGTTTCTCTCGAAAGAAGTAAGTGGGAGGAAAGTAGAACTCGATGAAGTACTACCTCTCGAACGGGAAAGTGGTGCAGCGCAGGAAACCGTTCCTGTGATGCCCACACCAACTGAAGAGGAAAACAATGATGATGATCAAGGTACTTCGGATCAAGTTACTACTGAACTTCGAAGGTCCACGAGGACACGTTCCGCACCAGAGTGGTACGGCAACCCTGTCATGGAAATCATGTTGTTAGACAACAATGAACCTTCGAACTATGAAGAAGCGATGGCAGGCCCGAACAGATGGCTTGAAGCCATGAAATCCGAGATAGAATCCATGTATGAAAACAAAGTATGGACTTTGACAGACTTGCCCGATGATCGGCGAGCGATAGGAAATAAATGGATTTTTAAGAAGAAGACGGACGCGGATGGTAATGTTACCATCTATAAAGCTCGACTTGTCGCTAAGGGTTATCGACAAGTTCAAGGGATTGACTACGACGAGACATTCTCTCCCGTAGCGAAGCTGAAGTCCGTCCGAATCATGTTAGCAATTGCCGCATACTATGATTATGAGATATGGAAGATGGACGTCAAAACGGCGTTCCTTAACGGACATCTTAAGGAAGAGCTGTATATGATGCAGCCGGAAGGTTTTGTCGATCCTCAGAACGCTAACAAAGTATGCAAGCTCCAGTGATCCATTTATGGACTGGTGCAAGCATCTCGGAGTTGGAACATTCGCTTTGATGAGATGATCAAAGCGTTTGGGTTTATGCAGACTTATGGAGAAGCCTGCGTTTACAAGAAAGTGAGTGGGAGCTCTGTAGCATTTCTCATATTATATGTAGATGACATACTCTTGATGGGAAATGATACGAAATTTCTGGACAGCATTAAGGCCTACTTGAATAAGTGTTTTTCAATGAAGGACCTTGGAGAAGCTGCTTATATATTAGGCATCAAGATCTATAGAGATAGATCGAGACGCCTCATAGGTCTTTCACAAAGCACATACCTTGATAAGATTTTGAAGAGGTTCAAAATGGATCAGTCCAAGAAGGGGTTCTTGCCTATGTTACAAGGTGTGAGATTGAGCTCAGCTCAGTCACCGACCACGGCAAAAGATAAAGAAGAGATGAGTGTCATCCCCTATGCTTCAGCCATAGGATCTATTATGTATGCCATGCTGTGTACCAGACCCGATGTAAACCTTGCCGTAAGTTTGGTTGCAAGATACCAAAGTAATCCCGGCAAGGAACACTGGACAGCGGTCAAGAATATCCTGAAGTACCTGAAAAGGACAAAGGACATGTTTCTCGTTTATGGAGGAGACGAAGAGCTCGTCGTAAAGGGTTACGTCGACGCTAGCTTCGACTCAGATCTGGATGACTCTAAGTCACAAACCGGATACGTGTATATGTTGAATGGTGGAGCAGTAAGCTGGTGCAGCTGCAAGCAGAGCGTCGTGGCGGGATCTACGTGTGAAGCGGAGTACATGGCAGCCTCGGAGGCAGCGCATGAAGCGATTTGGGTGAAGGAGTTCATCACCGACCTAGGAGTCATACCCAATGCGTCGGGGCCGATCAAACTCTTCTGTGACAACACTGGAGCTATTGCCCTTGCCAAGGAGCCCAGGTTTCACAAGAAGACCAGGCACATCAAGCGTCGTTTCAACTCCATCCGTGAAAATGTTCAAGATGGAGACATAGAGATTTGCAAAGTGCACACGGATCTGAATGTCGCAGATCCGTTGACTAAACCTCTCTCGCGTGCAAAACATGATCAACACCAGAACTCTATGGGTGTTCGATTCATCACAATGTAACTAGATTGGTGACTCTAGTGCAAGTGGGAGACTGTTGGAAATATGCCCTAGAGGCAATAATAAAAGTATTATTATATTTCAATGTTCATGATAATTGTCTTTTGTTCATGCTATAACTGTATTATCCGGAAATCGTAATACACGTGTGAACACTTAGACCACAAATGTCCCTAGTGAGCCTCTAGTTGACTAGCTCGTTGTGATCAACAGATAGTCATGGTTTCCTGACTATGGACATTGGATGTCGTTGATAACGGGATCACATCATTAGGAGAATGATGTGATGGACAAGACCCAATCCTAAGCATAGCATAAAAGATCGTGTAGTTCGTTTGCTAAAGCTTTGCCAATGTCAAGTATCTCTTCCTTCGACCATGAGATCGTGTAACTCCCGGTTACCGTAGGAGTGCCTTGGGTGTATCAAACGTCACAACGTAACTGGGTGACTATAAAGGTGCATTACAGGTATCTCCGAAAGTATCTGTTGGGTTGACATGGATCGAGACTGGGATTTGTCACTCCGTATGACGGAGAGGTATCTCTGGGCCCACTCGGTAATGCATCATCATAATGAGCTCAAGGTGACCAAGGTGTTGGCCACGGGATCATGCATTACGGTACGAGTATAGTGACTTGCCGGTAACGAGACTGAACAAGGTATTGGGATACCGACGATCGAGTCTCGGGCAAGTAACGTACCGATTGACAAAGGAATTGAATACAGGGTTTTGATCGAATCCTCGACATCGTGGTTCAACCGATGAAATCATCGAGGAGCATGTGGGAGCCAACATGGGTATCCAGACCCCGCTGTTGGTTATTGCCCGAGAGTCGTCTCGGTCATGTCTGCGTGTCTCCCGAACCCGTAGGGTCTACACACTTAAGGTTCGGTGACGCTAGGGTTATTAGGAAGACTAGTATGTGACTACCGAATGTTGTTCGGAGTCCCGGATGAGATCCCGGACACCACGAGGAGTTTCGGAATGGTCCGGAGGTAAAGAATAATATATAGGAAGTGGTATTTCGGCCATCGGGAAAGTTTCGGGGTCTCCCGGTAATATACCGGGACCACCAGAAGGATCCCGGGGGTCCACCGGGTGGGGCCACCTATCCCGGAGGGCCCCATGGGCTGAAGTGGGAGGGGAACCAGCCCATAGTGGGCTGGTGCGCCCCCCTAGGCCCACCCCTGCGCCTAGGGTTGAAACCCTAGGGGTGGGGGGGGCGCCCCACTTGGCTTGGGGGGCACTCCACCCCCTTGGCCGCCGCCCCCCCTTGGAGATTGGATCTCCAGGGGCCGGCGCCCCCCCCCAGGGGGCCTATATAAAGGGGGGAGGGAGGGGGGCTGCAGCACCCATCTCCAAGGCGCAGCCCCTCCCCTCCCCAACACCTCTCCTCCTCCGCGAGCGCTTGGCGAAGCCCTGTCGGAGTACTGCGTCTCCACCATCACCACGCCGTCGTGCTGCCGGTGGAGCTGTCTTCCTCAACCTCTCCTTCCTCCTTGCTGGATCAAGACGGAGGAGACGTCGCTCGTCCCGTACGTGTGTTGAACGCGGAGGTGCTGTCCGTTCAGCACTTGGACATCGGTGATCTGAATCACGTCCGAGTACGACTCCATCATCACCTTGCAAGCTTCCGCACGCGATCTACAAGTGGTATGTAAATGCAAACTCTCTCCCAATACTCGTTGCTTAGATGAACTCATAGATGGATCTTGGTGAAACCGTAGGAAAATTTTTAATTTTCTGCAACGTTCCCCAACAGTGGCATCATGAGCTAGGTCTATGCGTAGTTCTCTAATGCACGAGTAGAGCACAATTTGTTGTGGGCATGGATCTTGTCATCTTACTTGCCTCTACTAGTCTTTTCTTGCTCAACGGTATTGTGGGATGAAGCGGCCCGGACCAACCTTACATGTACGCTTACGTGAGACCGGTTCCACCGACTGACATGCACTAGTTGCATAAGGTGGCTGGCGGGTGTCTGTCTCTCCCACTTTAGTTGGAGCGGATTCGATGAACAAGGCCCTTATGAAGGGTAAATAGAAGTTGACAAAATCACGTTGTGGTGATTCGTAGGTAAGAAAACGTTCTTGCTAGAACCCAATCGCAGCCACGTAAAAGATGCAACAACAATTAGAGGACGTCTAACTTGTTTTTGCAGCGATTGATCATGTGATGTGATATGGCCAGAAGTTGTGATGAATGATGAATTGTGATGTATGAGATCATGTTCTTGTAATAGGATTCACGACTTGCATGTCGATGAGTATGACAACCGGCAGGAGCCATAGGAGTTGTCTTTATTTTTTGTATGACCTGCGTGTCATTGAAGAACGCCATGTAAACTACTTTACTTCATTGCTAAACGCGTTAGTCATAGAAGTAGAAGTAGTCGTTGGCGTGACAACTTCATGAAGACACGATGATGGAGATCATGATGATGGAGATCATGGTGTCAAGCCGGTGACAAGATGATCATGGAGCCCCGAAGATGGAGATCAATGGAGCTTTATGATATTGGCCATATCATGTCACAACTATATAATTGCATGTGATGTTTATTATGTTTATGCATCTTGTTTACTTAGGACGACGGTAGTAAATAAGATGATCCCTTACAAAATTTCAAGAAGTGTTCTCCCCTAACTGTGCACCGTTGCTACAGTTCGTCGCTTCTAAGCACCACGTGATGATCGGGTGTGATGGATTCTTACGTTCACATACAATGGGTGTAAGACAGTTTTACACAGCGAAAACACTTAGGGTTAACTTGACGAGCCTAGCATGTGCAGACATGGCCTCGGAACACGGAGACCGAAAGGTCGAACACGAGTCGTATGGAAGATACGATCAACATGAAGATGTTCACCGACGATGACTAGTCCGTCTCACGTGATGATCGGACACGGGCTAGTCGACTCGGATCGTGTAACACTTAGATGACTAGAGGGATGTCTAATCTAAGTGGGAGTTCATAATTTTGATTAGAACTTTATTATCATGAACTTAGTCTAAAACCTTTGCAAATATGTCTTGTAGATCAATGGCCAACGCTAATGTCAACATGAACTTCAACGCGTT
Organism: Triticum aestivum; assembly: GCF_018294505.1. NCBI lineage: Eukaryota > Viridiplantae > Streptophyta > Magnoliopsida > Poales > Poaceae > Triticum > Triticum aestivum. The sequence goes on from NC_057807.1 coordinate 700,744,099, forward strand.
CCTAGAGAAAACCAAGCTGAAAGATGATGGCAGCAACTATACGGACTGGGTCCGGAACCTGAGGATCATCCTCATAGCTGCCAGGAAACAATATGTCCTAGACGAACCGCTAGGTGACGCTCCCGTCCCAGAGAACCAAGACGTTATGAACGCTTGGCAATCTCGTGTTGATGATTACTCCCTCGTTCAGTGCGGCATGCTCTACAGCTTAGAACCGGGGCTCCAAAAGCGTTTTGAGCATCACGGAGCATATGAGATGTTCGAAGAGCTGAAAATAGTTTTCCAAGCTCATGCCCGGGTCGAGAGATATGATGTCTCCGACAAGTTCTACAGTTGTAAGATGGAGGAGAACAGTTCTGTCAGTGAGCACATCTTAAAGATGTCTGGGTTGCACAACCGTATGACCCAGCTGAATATTAACCTCCCAGATGAGGCGGTCATTGACAGAATCCTCCAGTCGCTCCCACCAAGCTACAAAAGCTTTGTGATGAACTACAACATGCAGGGGATGGAAAAGACCATTCCTGAAGTGTTCTCGATGCTGAAGTCAGCAGAGGCTAAAATCAAGAAAGAACATCAAGTGTTGATGGTCAATAAGACCACTAAGTTCAAGAAGGGCAAGGGTAAGAAGAACTTCAAGAAGGATGGCAAAGATGTTGTCGCGCCTGGTAAGCCTGTTGCCGGGAAGAAGTCAAAGAATGGACCCAAGCCTGAGACTGAGTGCTTTTATTGCAAGGGGAAGGGTCACTGGAAGCGGAACTGCCCCAAATACTTAGCGGATAAGAAGGCCGGCAACACTAAAGGTATATTTGATATACATGTAATTGATGTGTACCTTACCAGTACTCGTAGTAACTCCTGGGTATTTGATACTGGTGCCGTTGCTCATATTTGTAACTCACAGCAGGAGCTGCGGAATAAACGGAGACTGGCGAAGGACGAGGTGACGATGCGCGTCGGGAATGGTTCCATAGTCGATGTGATCGCCGTCGGCACGCTGCCTCTACATTTACCTACGGGATTAGTTTTAAACCTTAATAATTGTTATTTAGTGCCATGTTTGAGCATGAACATTGTATCTGGATCTCGTTTAATACGAGATGGCTACTCATTTAAGTCTGAGAATAATGGTTGTTCGATTTATATGAGAGATATGTTTTATGGTCATGCTCCGATGGTCAATGGTTTATTCTTAATGAATCTCGAGCGTAATATTACACATGTTCATAGTGTGGATGCCAAAAGATGTAAAGTTGATAACGATAGTCCCACATACTTGTGGCACTGCCGCCTTGGTCACATTGGTGTCAAGCGCATGAAGAAGCTCCATGCTGATGGACTTTTAGAATCTCTTGATTATGAATCCTTTGACACATGCGAACCTTGCCTCTTAGGAAAAATGACCAAGACTCTGTTCTCCGGAACAATGGAGCGAGCAACCGGAGTCCCGGATGAGATCCCGGACGTCACGAGGAGTTTCGGAATGGTCCGGAGGTAAAGAATAATATATAGGAAGTGGTATTTCGGCCATCGGGAAAGTTTCGGGGTCTCCCGGTAATATACCGGGACCACCGGAAGGATCCCGGGGGTCCACCGGGTGAGGCCACCTATCCCGGAGGGCCCCATGGGCTGAAGTGGGAGGGGAACCAGCCCATAGTGGGCTGGTGCGCCCCCCTAGGCCCACCCCTGCGCCTAGGGTTGAAACCCTAGGGGTGGGGGGGCGCCCCACTTGGCTTGGGGGGCACTCCACCCCCTTGGCCGCCGCCCCCCCTTGGAGATTGGATCTCCAGGGGCCGCCCCCCCAGGGGCCTATATAAAGGGGGGGAGGGAGGGGGGCTGCAGCACCCATCTCCAAGGCGCAGCCCCTCCCCTCCCCAACACCTCTCCTCCTCCGCGAGCGCTTGGCGAAGCCCTATCGGAGTACTGCGTCTCCACCATCACCACGCCGTCGTGCTGCCGGTGGAGCTGTCTTCCTCAACCTCTCCTTCCTCCTTGCTGGATCAAGACGGAGGAGACATCGCTCGTCCCGTACGTGTGTTGAACGCGGAGGTGCTATCCGTTCAGCACTTGGACATCGGTGATCTGAATCACGTCCGAGTACGACTCCATCATCACCTTGCAAGCTTCCGCACGCGATCTACAAGTGGTATGTAGATGCAAACTCTCTCCCAATACTCGTTGCTTAGATGAACTCATAGATGGATCTTGGTGAAACCGTAGGAAAAATTTTAATTTTCTGCAACGTTCCCCAACAGATCAGTCATGAGGAACTGGTCTCGAAGGCGAGCCTTAACAAAGGCAATGTACTCAGTGAAGGAAATATGCCCTAGAGGCAATAATAAAGTTATTATTTATTTCCTTATTTCATGATAAATGTTTATTATTCATGCTAGAATTGTATTAACCGGAAACATAATACATGTGTGAATACATAGACAAACATAGTGTCACTAGTATGCCTCTACTTGACTAGCTCGTTTATCAAAGATGGTTATGTTTCCTAGCCATGGACAAAAGAGTTGTCATTTGATTAACGAGATCACATCATTAGGAGAATGATGTGATTGACTTGACCCATTCCGTTAGCCTAGCACTTGCTCGTTTAGTATGTTGCTATTGCTTTCTTCATGACTTATACATGTTCCTGTAACTATGAGATTATGCAACTCCCGTTTACCGGAGGAACACTTTGGGTACTACCAAACGTCACAACGTAACTGGGTGATTATAAAGGAGTACTACAGGTGTCTCCGAAGGTACATGTTGAGTTGGCGTATTTCGAGATTAGGTTTTGTCACTCCGATTGTCGGAGAGGTATCTCTGGGCCCTCTCGGTAATGCACATCATTATAAGCCTTGCAAGCAATGTAACCAATGAGTTGGTTACGGGATGATGCATTACAGAACGAGTAAAGAGACTTGCTGGTGACGAGATTGAACTAGGTATTGGATACCGACGATCGAATCTCGGGCAAGTAACATACCGATGACAAAGGGAACACCGTATGTCGTTATGCGGTTTGACCGATAAAGATCTTCGTAGAATATGTAGGAGCCAATATGGGCATCCAGGTCCCGCTATTGGTTATTGACCGAGAATAGTTCTAGGTCATGTCTACATAGTTCTCGAACCCGTAGGGTCCGCACGCTTAAGGTTTCGATGACAGTTATATTATGAGTTTATGAGTTTTGATGTACCGAAGGAGTTCGGACTCCCGGATGAGATCGGGGACATGACGAGGAGTCTCGAAATGGTCGAGACGTAAAGATCGATATATTGGACGACTATATTCGGAGTTCGGAAAGGTTCCGAGTGATTCGGGTATTTTTCGGAGTACCGGAGAGTTACGGGAATTCGTATTGGGCCTCATTGGGCCATACGGGAAAGGAGAAAAAGGGCCATAAGGGTGGCCGCACCCCTCCCCATGGACTAGTCCGAATTGGACTAGGGAGGGGGGGCGCCCCTTCCTTCCTTCTCCTTCTCCCTTCCCTTTCCTTCTCTCCTACTCCTACTACATGGAAGGGTTCCTAGTTGGACTAGGAAAAGGGGAATCCTACTCCCGATGGGAGTAGGACTCCCCTAGGGCGCGCCATAGAGAGGCCGGCCCTCCCCCTCCTCCACTCCTTTATATACGGGGGCAGGGGGCACCCCATAGACACACAAGTTGATCTACGGATCGTTCCTTAGCCGTGTGCGGTGCCCCCCTCCACCATATTCCACCTCGGTCATATCGTCGCGGAGTTTAGGCGAAGCCCTGCGCCGGTAGAACATCAACATCGTCACCACGCCGTCGTGCTGACGGAACTCATCCCCGACACCCTGCTGGATCGGAGTCCGGGGATCGTCATCGAGCTGAACGTGTGCAGAACTCGGAGGTGCCGTACGTTCGGTGGTTGGATCGGTCGGATCGTGAAGACGTACGACTACATCAACCGCGTTGTCATAACGCTTCCGCTTCGGTCTACAAGGGTACGTAGACAACACTCTCCCCTCGTTGCTATATCATCACCATGATCTTGCGTGTGCATAGGAAATTTTTTGAAATTACTACGTTTCCCAACAGTGGCATCCGAGCCTAGGTTTTTATGGTTTGATGTTATATGCACGAGTAGAACACAAGTGAGTTGTGGACGATATAAGTCATACTGCCTACCAGCATGTCATACTTTGGTTCGGCGGTATTGTTGGATGAAGCGGCCCGGACCGACATTACGCGTACGCTTACGCGAGACTGGTTTTACTGCCGTGCTTTGCACACAGGTGACTAGCGGGTGTCAGTTTCTCCAACTTTAGTTGAACCGAGTCTGACTACGCCCGGTCCTTGCGAAGGTTAAAACGGAGTCTATTTGACAAACTATCGTTGTGGTTTTGATGCGTAGGTGAGAACGGTTCTTGCTAATCCCGTAGCAGCCACGTAAAATTTGCAACAACAAAGTAGAGGACGTCTAACTTGTTTTTGCAGGGCATGTTGTGATGTGATATGGTCAAGACGTGATGAGATATAAGTTGTTGTATGAGATGATCATGTTTTTGTTGAAGTTATCGGCAACTGGCAGAAGCCCTATGGTTGTCTCTTTGTTGCATAAGATGCAAGTGCCAAATAATTGCTTTACTTTATCGCTATGCGATAGCAATAGTTGCAAGAGCAATAGTTGGTGAGACGACCATGTGATGACACATTGATATAGATCAAGATGATGAAGATCATGGTGTCGTACCGGTGACGATAGAGATCATGACAGTACTTTGGAGATGGAGATCAAAGGCGCAAGATGATCATGGCCATATCATGTCACATATTTTAATTGCATATGATGTTTATCTGTTATACATCTTATTATATTTTGTTTGACGGTAGCATTTTAAGATGATCTCTCACTAATTATCAAGAAGTGTTCTCCCTGAGTATGCACCGTTGCGAAAGTTCTTCGTGCTGAGACACCACGTGATGATCGGGTGTGATAGGCTCTACGTTCAAATACAACGGGTGCAAAACAGTTGCACACGCGGAATACTCAGTTTAAACTTGACGAGCCTAGCATATACAGATATGGCCTCGGAACACGGAGACCGAAAGGTTGAGCGTGAATCATATAGTGGATATGATCAACATAGAGATGTTCACCATTGAAACTACTCCATCTCACGTGATGATCGGACATGGTTTAGTTGATTTGGATCATGTGATCACTTAGATGACTAGAGAGATGTCTGTCTAAGTGGGAGTTCTTAAGTAATATGATTAATTGAACTTAAATTTATCATGAACTTAGTCCTGGTAGTATTTTGCAAATTATGTTGTAGATCAATAGCTCGCGTTGTTGCTTTCATATGTTTATTTTGATATGTTCCTAGAGAAAATTGTGTTGAAAAAATGTTAGTAGCAATGATGCGGATTGGATCCGTGATCTGAGGTTTATCCTCATTGATGCACAGAAAAATTATGTCCTTAATGCACCGCTAGGTGACAGACCTATTGCAGGAGCAGATGCAGACGTTATGAACGTTTTGCTAGCTCAATATGATGACTACTTGATAGTTTAGTGCACCATGCTTAACGGTTTAGAATCGGGACTTCAAAGACGTTTTGAACGTCATGGACCATATGAGATGTTCCAGGAGTTGAAGTTAATATTTCAAGCAAATACCCGAGTTGAGAGATATGAAATCTCCAACAAGTTCTATAGCTAAAAGATGGAGGAGAATCGCTCAACTAGTGAGCATGTGCTCAGATTGTCTGGGTACTTCAATCGCTTGAATCAAGTGAGAGTTAATCTTCCAGATAAGATAGTGATTGACAGAATTCTCTAGTCACCATCACCAAGTTAGTAGAACTTTGTGATGAACTATAATATGCAAGGGATGACGAAAGTTATTCCTGAGCTCTTCGCGATGTTGAGATCGGCGAAGGTAGAAATCAAGAAAAGAGCATCAAGTGTTGATGGTAAACAAGATCACTAGTTTCAAGAAAAAGGCAAAGGGAAAAGAAGGGGAACTTCAAGAAGAACGGCAAGCAAGTTGCTGCTCAAGTGAAGAAACCCAAGTCTGGTCCTAAGCCTGAGACTAAGTGTTTCTACTGCAAAGAGACTGGTCACTGGAAGAGGTACTACCCCAAGTGATTGGCGGATAAGAAGGATGGCAAAGTGAACATAAGTATATTTGATATACATGTTATTGATGTGTACTTTACTAGTGTTTATAGCAAACCCCTCAGTATTTGATACTAGTTCAGTTGCTAAGATTAGTAACTCGAAACGGGAGTTGCAGAATAAACAGAGACTAGTTAAAGGGTGAAGTGACGATGTGTGTTGGAAATAGTTCCAAGATTGATATGATCATCATCGCACACTCCCTATACTTTCAGGATTAGTGTTAAACCTAAATAAGTGTTATTTGGTGTTTGCGTTGAGCATGAATATGATTTGGTCATGTTTATTGCAATACGGTTATTCATGTAAGTTAGAGAATAATTGTTGTTCTGTTTACATGAATAAAACCTTCTATGGTCATACACCCAATGAAAATGGTTTGTTGGATCTCGATCGTGTGATACACATATTCGTAATATTGAAGCCAAAAGATGCAAAGTTAATAATGATAGTGCAACTTATTTGTGGCACTGCCGTTTAGGTCATATTGGTGTAAAGTGCATGAAGAAACTCCATGCTGATGGGATTTTGGAATCACTTGATTATGAATCAATTGATGCTTGCGAACCGTGCCTCATGGGCAAGATGACTAAAACACCGTTCTCCGGTACTATGGAGAGAGCGACAGATTTGTTGGAAATCATACATACAGATGTATGTGGTCCGATGAATGTTGAGGCTCGCAGCAGGTATCATTATTTTCTGATCTTCATAGATGTTTTGAGCAGATATGAGTATATCTACTAGATGAAACATAAGTCTGAAATAGTTGAAAGGATCAAAGAATTTCAGAGTGAAGTGGAAAATCATCGTAACAAGAAAATAAAGTTTCTGCGATCTGATCGTGGAAACGAATATTTGAGTTACGAGTTTGGTCTTCAATTAAAACAACGTGGAATAGTTTCACAGCTCACGCCACCTGGAACACCACAACGTTATGGTGTGTCCGAACGTCGTAACCGCACTTTATTGGATATGGTGCGATCTATGATGTCTTCTTACTGATTTACCAATATTGTTTTGGGGTTATGCATTAGAGACAGCTGCATTCACATTAAATAGGGCACCATCTAAATCCGTTGAGACGACACCGTATGAACTATGGTTTAGCAATAAACCTAAGCTGTTGTTTCTTAAAGTTTGGGGCTGCGATGCTTATGTGAAAAAGTTTCATCCTGATAAGCTCAAACCCAAATCGGAGAAGTGCGTCTTCATAGAATACCCAAAGGAAACTGTTGGGTACACCTTCTATCACAGATCCAAAGGCAAATCATTCGTTGCTAACAATGGATCCTTTCTAGAGAAGGAGTTTCTCTCGAAAGAAGTGAGTGGGAGGAAAGTAGAACTTGATGAGGTAATTGTACCTTCTCCCGAATTGGAAAATAGTTCATCACTGAAATCAGTTCCAGTGATTCCTACACCAATTAGTAAGGAAGCTAATGATGATGATCATGAAACTTCAGATCAAGTTACTACAGAACCTCGTATGTCTTCAAGAGTACGGTCCGCACCAGAGTGGTACGGTAATCCTATTCTGAAAGTCATGTTACTAGACCATGATAAACCTACGAACTATGAGGAAGCGATGATGAGCCCAGATTCCGCGAAATGGCTGGAGGCCATGAAATCTGAGATAGGATCCATGTATGAGAACAAAGTGTGGACTTTGGTGGACTTGCCCGATGATCGGCAAGCCATAGAAAATAAATGGATCTTCAAGAGGAAGACGGACGTTGATAGTAGTGTTACTATCTACAAAACTTGACTTGTCGCAAAAAGGTTTTCGACAAGTTCAGGGTGTTGACTATGATGAGATTTTCTCAACTGTAGCGATGCTAAGTCTGTCCGAATCATGTTAGCAATTGCCGGATTTTATGAAATCTGGCAAATGGATAAACAAAACTGCATTCCTTAATGGATTTATTAAAGAAGAGTTGTATATGATGCAACCAGAAGGTTTTGTCAATCCTAAAGGTGCTAACAAAATGTGCAAGATCCAGCGATCCATCTATGGACTGGTGCAAGCATCTTGGAATATACGCATTGATAAGTTGATCAAAGCATATAGTTTTATATGGACTTACGATGAAGCCTGTATTTACAATAAAGTGAGTGGGAGCACTACAGCCTTTCTGATTAGTATATGTGAGTGACATATTGTTGATCAGAAATGATGTAGAATTTTTCTGCAAAGCATAAAGGAGTTCTTTAAAAAGAAAAGACCTCAGTAAAAGCTACTTACATATTGAGCATCAAGATCTATTGAGATAGATCAAGACGCTTGATAAGATTTTCAATGAGTACATACCTTGGCAAGATTTTGAAATAGTTCAAAATGGAACAGTCAAAGAAAGAGTTCTTGCCTGTGTTGCAAAGGTATGAAATTGAGTAAGACTCAAATCCCTACCACAGCAGAAAATAGAAAGAGAATGAAAAGTCATTCCCTATGCCTCAGTCATAGGTTCTATAAAGTATGCTATGCTATGTACCAGACCTATTGTATACTTTGCTCTATATTTTGCAAGGGAGTACAATAGTGATCTAAGAGTAGATCACTGGACATTGGTCAAGAATATCCTTAGTAAGGACTAAGGAAATATTTCTCGATTATGGAGGTGATAAAAGAGCCCGTCGTAAATAGTTACATCGGTGCAAGATTTCACACCGATCCAGATGACTCTAAGTCTCAATCTGGATACATATTGAAAGTGGGAACAATTAGCTAGAGTAGCTCCGCGCAGAGCATTGTAAACATAGAATATTTGCAAAGTACATACGGCTCTGAATGTGACAGACCCGTTGACTAAGCTCCTCTTACGAGCAAAACATGATCATACCTTAGTACTCTCTGGGTGTTAATCACATAACGATGTGAACTAGATTATTGACTCTAGTAAACCCTTTGGGTGTTGGTCACATAACGATGTGAACAATGGGTGTTAATCATATACAGATATGAATATTGATGTTAAATCACATAGCGATGTGAACTAGATTATTGACTCTAGTGCAAGTGGGAGACTGAAGGAAATATGCCCTAGAGGCAATAATAAAGTTATTATTTATTTCCTTATTTCATGATAAATGTTTATTATTCATGCTAGAATTGTATTAACCGGAAACATAATACATGTGTGAATACATAGGCAAACATAGTGTCACTAGTATGCCTCTACTTGACTAGATCGTTTATCAAAGATGGTTATGTTTCCTAGCCATGGACAAAAGAGTTGTCATTTGATTAACGGGATCACATCATTAGGAGAATGATGTGATTGACTTGACCCATTCCGTTAGCCTAGCACTTGATCGTTTAGTATGTTGCTATTGCTTTCTTCATGACTTATACATGTTCCTGTAACTATGAGATTATGCAACTCCCGTTTATCGGAGGAACACTTTGGGTACTACCAAACGTCACAACGTAACTGGGTGATTATAAAGGAGTACTACAGGTGTCTCCGAAGGTACATGTTGAGTTGGCGTATTTCGAGATTAGGTTTTGTCACTCCGATTGTCGGAGAGGTATCTCTGGGCCCTCTCGGTAATGCACATCATTATAAGCCTTGCAAGCAATGTAACCAATGAGTTGGTTACGGGATGATGCATTACAGAACGAGTAAAGAGACTTGCTGGTGACGAGATTGAACTAGGTATTGGATACCGACGATCGAATCTCGGGCAAGTAACATACCGATGACAAAGGGAACAACGTATGTTGTTATGCGGTTTGACCGATAAAGATCTTCGTAGAATATGTAGGAGCCAATATGGGCATCCAGGTCCCGCTATTGGTTATTGACCGAGAATAGTTCTAGGTCATGTCTACATAGTTCTCGAACCCGTAGGGTCCGCACGCTTAAGGTTTCGATGACAGTTATATTATGAGTTTATGAGTTTTGATGTACCGAAGGAGTTCGGACTCCCGGATGAGATCGGGGACATGACGAGGAGTCTCGAAATGGTCGAGACGTAAAGATCGATATATTGGACGACTATATTCGGAGTTCGGAAAGGTTCCGAGTGATTCGGGTATTTTTCGGAGTACCGGAGAGTTACGGGAATTCGTATTGGGCCTCATTGGGCCATACGGGAAAGGAGAAAAAGGGCCATAAGGGTGGCCGCACCCCTCCCCATGGACTAGTCCGAATTGGACTAGGGAGGGGGGGCGCCCCCTTCCTTCCTTCTCCTTCTCCCTTCCCTTTCCTTCTCTCCTACTCCTACTACATGGAAGGGTTCCTAGTTGGACTAGGAAAAGGGGAATCCTACTCCCGATGGGAGTAGGACTCCCCTAGGGCGCGCCATAGAGAGGCCGGCCCTCCCCCTCCTCCACTCCTTTATATACGGGGGCAGGGGGCACCCCATAGACACACAAGTTGATCTACGGATCGTTCCTTAGCCGTGTGCGGTGCCCCCCTCCACCATATTCCACCTCGGTCATATCGTCGCGGAGTTTAGGCGAAGCCCTGCGCCGGTAGAACATCAACATCGTCACCACGCCGTCGTGCTGACGGAACTCATCCCCGACACCCTGCTGGATCGGAGTCCGGGGATCGTCATCGAGCTGAACGTGTGCAGAACTCGAAGGTGCCGTACGTTCGGTGCTTGGATCGGTCGGATAGTGAAGACGTACGACTACATCAACCGCGTTGTCATAACGCTTCCGCTTCGGTCTACAAGGGTACGTAGACAACACTCTCCCCTCGTTGCTATATCATCACCATGATCTTGCGTGTGCGTAGGAAATTTTTTGAAATTACTACGTTTCCCAACACTCAGAGTCATCACCAGTGATAATCATGTCATCAACATAGAGAAGGAGAAGAGTCCGACCACGAGAAGACGTGTGAACAAACAGCGCAGGATCATGGTCACTGGGCAAGAAACCAGCGGCAGTCACCACAGATGCGAAGCGCTCAAACCAGGCTCGAGGGGCCTGTTTGAGACCATATAGGGAGCGGCGAAGTCTACAGACCATACTATCAGGAGCATAGTACCTCGGGGGTGGCTGCATATAAACCTCCTCACGCAACTCGCCATTGAGAAAAACGTTCTGAACATCAAGTTGAGAGATAGACCACTGACGAACAGAAGCCACAGCAAGAAGAGTGCGGACAGTGGTCATGTGGGCCACAGGAGCGAATGTCTCATCATAATCGCGCCCCTGCTCCTGCTGAAAACCGCGGGCCACAAGATGAGCTTTGTAGCGCTCAAGAGAACCATCGGAGCGAGTCTTAAGCTTGTAGACCCACTTGCAGGTGATGAGACGGACACCAGAAGGGAGGGGAACCAGATCCCATGTGCCAGAGCGCTCAAGGGCAGCAAGCTCCTCGGCCATCGCAAGCTGCCATTCAGGCTGAGTCATGGCAGTGCGATAGGAAGTGGGCTCAGTCAAAACAGAGAGACCGTACCGATCAGGGGAGTAGGGATCAGGCGGGGGGCGAGGCCGAGCCCGGAGGTTGTGAACCGGGGGAGACGTGAGGAGAGGTGCACCAGATGTGGAAGGCGCGTCAGGGGAGACCTCTTCAGGACGAGACCGACGAGTATAGTGGAGAGGGAATGGTGAGAGTGGGCAACGGACGGGAGATGATGGTGGAGAGGTGGAGGACGAGGATGGAGAAGATGGTGTAGGTGGTGAAGGAGAAGGAATGAGAGGTGCCGGAGGGAGAGATGACACAGGAGGCACATAGCAGGGTGTAACGGGAAGGAGAAGGAAAGAGAGATCATCCACAGAGAAACTTGAGGAAGAAGTACGTGGGTAGTAGGAACGAGACTCGTCAAAAGTCACATCATGCGAGATACGCAAGCGACGACCCACGGGATCCCAACATCGATAGCCCTTGTGCTCATCACTGTAACCAAGGAAAACACACTCAACCGACTGAGCAGTCAGTTTGGTGCGTTCTCGGGGGGCAAGGAGAACATAGCACACGCATCCAAACATCCGAAGAGCGGAGTAGTCAGGAGAGCGACTAGTGAGATACTCCAGAGGAATACCACCCTGCAAAGCATGCGATGGCTGAATGTTGATGAGATAGGTGGATGCAGAAACAGCCTCAGCCCAAAAATGGGGAGGAAGAGAAGCAGCAATCATTAGCGCACGAGCCGTCTCAAGCAAATGATGATGCTTACGTTCGGCAACGCCATTCTGGGCATGAGCACCAGGACATGAGAACTGGGCAAGAGTTCCCTGTTCCGCAAGAAAACCACGCAACAGCTGAGAGATATACTCTCCAGCAGAGTCAGCACGAAAAGTACGAATGGGCGTGGAAAACTGGGTACGAACCATGGCAGCAAAACGTTTGTATATAGAGAGAACCTCGCTACGAGATTTCATGAAGTTGAGCCAAGTGTAGCGAGAGAAATCATCAATAAACAAAACATAGTAGCGATGACCACCTTTCGAATCAAAGGGAGCAGGACTCCAGACATCAGAATGAACTAAGTCAAAAGGACGTTGAGATACAGACTCACTAGTAGGATAAGGTAACTGAGTCTGTTTGCCAAGTCTGCAACCATTACAAGGTAAGGAGACATCTCCAGATACAAACCCTAAGAGGCCCTGACGAACTAACGAAGACAAGCGAGAGCCACAGATGTGACCAAGGCGATGATGCCACTGCTGGAAGGACGCAGACGAAGAGGCAGCAAGAGCATGGGAGCTGGCAAGAGTGGTGGCAGCGGAAGGAACACGAAGCCAGTCAACCTCCCAAAGGCCCTCTGACTCACGGCACCGGGGGCCAGCACCAACCAAAACCTTGGTGCGTCGATCCTGAATGGAGCAAGAGTCGGTATCAAAAATGACATGATAACCAGAATCAGTAAGTTGAGCAGCGGAAAACAGATTCATGGTAAGACGAGGAACATGCGAGACACTAGGAACAGAAAAAGAGGGAGTGGAAAGAATGCCACAACTAGCAACAGGAAGAGGTGTGCCATCGGCGGTAAGAACATTAACAGGCGAATCAAGAGGTCGGAGAGAAGACAACACAGAAGAATCAGAAGACATGTGGAAGGAGGCTCCAGAATCCAAAACCCACGAAAATTTACCCGACTGTGTAGATGCCTGCGGTGGTGGAGAAGTGGCTGCAGTCACAGTAGCAACTGAACCAGTTGACGAAGAGCCTGAGGAAGCCAGGAGGTGTTTGAGCCTCACAATGTCCTGGTCAGTGAGTGACGGAGTCGAGGAAGATCCAGGAGTCCCACTAGAAGAGGAGCGCCGCTGGTCTCGCTTCTTCTCACGGCAATCAGACTCTGGGTGACCGGGCCGAGAGCAGTAGCCATAGAAGGTGTCTCGGCGCGATCGGCCCCTCTCAGTATAAGCAGGGCGACTCATCCCCCCTGAAGGTGTGGGGAGGAGTGGTGGAGCGGCGAGCCGAGCAGACGACACAGGAGCCTGAGCAGCCAACACAGACGGGACCACCAGCAAACCAGCAGAGCGAAGGCGGGTCTCCTCAGCACGAAGCTCATAGGCTAGCTTCTAGGGTTTAGCCTCCCTGATCTCGTGGTAGATCTACTCTTGTACTACCCATATCATCAATATTAATCAAGCAGGAGTAGGGTTTTACCGCCACCGAGAGGGCCCGAACCTGGGTAAAAACATCGTGTCCCTTGTCTCCTGTTACCATCCGCCTAGACACACAGTTCGGGACCCCCTACCCGAGATCCGCCGGTTTTGACACCGACACCAGGTTTCACAAGAAGACCAGGCATATTAAGCGTCACTTCAACTCCATTCGTGAAAATGTTCAAGATGGAGACATAGATATTTGTAAAGTACATACGGACCTACATGTCGCAGATCCGTTGACTAAACCTCTTCCACGAGCAAAACATGATCAACACCAGAACTCTATGGGTGTACGATTCATCACAATGTAACTAGATTATTGACTCTAGTGCAACTGGGAGACTATTGGAAATATGCCCTAGAGGCAATAATAAAATGGTTATTATTATATTTCCTTGTTCATGATAATTGTCTATTGTTCATGCTATAATTGTATTGACCGGAAACCGTAATACAAGTGTGAATACATAGGCCACAACATGTCCCTAGTGAGCCTCTAGTTGTCTAGCTCGTTGATCAAAAGATGGTTATGGTTTCCTGACCATGGACATTAGATGTCATTGATAACGGGATCACATCATTAGGAGAATGATGTGATGGACAAGACCCAATCGTAAGCATAGCACAAGATCGTGTAGTCCGTTTGCTAAAAGCTTTTCTAATTTCAAGTATCATTTCCTTACACCATGAGATTGTGCAACTCCCGGATGCTGTAGGAATGCTTTGGGTGTACCAAACGTCACAACGTAACTGGGTGTCTATAAAGGTACACTATAGGTATCTCCGAAAGTGTCTATTGGGTTGCACGAATCGAGACTGTGATTTGTCACTCCGTATGACGGAGAGGTATCTCTGGGCCCACTCGGTAATGCATCATCATAATGAGCTCAATGTGTCTAAGTAGTTAGTCACGGTTTTATTCATTACGGAACAAGTAAAGTGACTTGCTGGTAACGAGATTGAACGAGGTATTGAGATACCGACGATCGAATCTCGGGCAAGTAACATACCGATTGACAAAGGGAATTGTATACGGGATTGATTGAATCCCCGACATCGTGGTTCATCCGATGAGATCATCGTGGAACATGTGGGAACCAACATGGGTATCCAGATCCCGCTATTGGTTATTGGCCGGAGAGATGTCTCGGTCATGTCTGCATGATTCCCGAACCCGTAGGGTCTACATACTTCAGGTTCGGTGACGCTAGAGTTGTTATGGGAATTAGTATGCGGTTACCAAATGTTGTTCGGAGTCCCGAACATCACGAGGAGTTCCGGAATGGTCCGGAGATAAATATTTATATATGGGAAGTCCTTATCCAGTCGCTGGAAATGTGGGGGGGTTTATCGGTATTGTACAAGGACCACCGAAAGGGTTCCGAGGGTCCACCGGGAGGGTCCACCTGCCTCGAAGGGCCCTATGGGTTGAATATGGAGGGGGACCAGCCCCTAAGTGGGTTGGGAGCTAACCCTCCTAGGGCCCATGCACCTAGGGTTGGGGGGGGGGGACCCTAAAGGGGGCGCCCTCCTTGGCTTGGGGGGCAAGCCTCCCCCCTTGGCTGTCCCCCCCCCCTCTAGATCCATCTGGAGGGCCCCCCCTCCCTTGCCCCTATAAATAGAGGGAAGGTGGGAGGGCTGCCATACCCTTCCCCTGGCACAGCCCTCTCCCTTCCCAACACCTCCGTAGTAGTAGTAGTGCTTGGCGAAGCCCTGCAGGAGAACTGCAAGCTCCACCACCACGCCGTCGTGCTGCCAGAGCTCTCCCTCAACTTCTCCTCTCCCTTTGCTGGATCAAGAAGGAGGAGACGTCCCCGGGTTGTATGTGTGTTGAACGCGGAGGCGACGTCCGTTCGGCGTTCGATCGGATCTTCCGCGATTTGAATCGCCACGAGTACGACTCCATCATCCACGTTCTAGTAACGCTTCCGCTTAGCGATCTTCAAAGGTATGAAGATGCACATCCTCTCTCTCTCTCTTGTTGCTAGAATCTCCTAGATTGATCTTGGTGACACGTAGGAAAATTTTGAATTATTGCTACATTCCCCAACAGTATGCATACCAAATATTATTCTCATGCTGATTTTATAAACAAAAAACAATTGTATTTTGTCTAAAACCAACAGATATTGTTGGCATGTGCCCATGTGGAATGTAATTTCAAAGATCTCGCCGTGGGGTGAAATGGGAAAAAAATCATTTTACACAGAAGCTAGGTGTGTCCTCCCCCCTCGCACCAGCGTGAAGCTGGCCGGGCCACGCGATGAGCCGACATCATGGCCGTGCTTGGCCTTGCCCCCTTGCCGAAGAAGCCGGCTATGGCAAAAGATTTTCAGTATATAAGCTCTTATATGCCTGTATGTAACGCATGGCAGCGTGGTTATACGTAGAGAACATGGGAAACGAGGAAAAGAACGATTCAACATCACTTGAGCCTATTTAGGAAACATAGGATAACGTGAGATTTATTCTACCTTGTCTTGTACTTCAAGAAGAAGATAATGTATCTCTATATATATGCCCACAAGACTCAATAATACAATCATCGATTCCACCAATCTTCTCTCTATTCTTCTTACATGGTATCAACCTAACCTTGATTCAAATTTTACTATGTAGTATGATAAATTTACTTCTGTAGCCATGAAATTTTACATTATTTCCATGGAAAAATTTACACTATTCGTCCATGGCATAAGTACTTCTATTCACATGTTTTTTTACATTTTTTTTTTGCCTAGGCAAATTTTACTCTATTTTCCATTGCAAATTTACTCTATTTTCCATGCCATGTTAATTGCATGGAGCATGGCAACTGTATATGAATACATTCATGGCAATTTTCTTATACAAAGCATGGCAATTATGACTAAAACGCCATGGCAATTTTTGGATATTGTCAAGTATACATCCTGAGCTAAATTTTCGATTTTATCAAGTACTCGCATGATATTTTGTCATGGCAAGTGCTAACCATACAGAATTGCCATGTTGCAACATTAATGATTTGCCATCCCTCAACGTAGCATGACAAATGGGCCTATCATGCCATTCCGTTGCATATTTTTTGATTTTTTTACATAAATGGCAAATTTATCATAGAGAACACGACAATTTTTCAATATGAAGGCAATTTTTTGATACAAAATTTGCCATGGCATTTTTTTCTTCATAATTTTCAATTACTAATGTTTTACACATCATGTAAAATTTATTATCTCTATCATGGCACAAAAAGAAATTAGGTTCAGTGACCTATACATCTATTTTTTTATTTTGTTGTGTACTCGAAAACAATCTTTTGGCATTATATTTTGTGATGGCAAATGCTGACACATTGATGATTTGCCATCCCTCAAATCATTGAGTTGTGTGTGTGTGTGTGTGTGTTTTAAATAGTGGTATGTTTTGAGCCTTTTCCATTACTGGCCCCTTTTTTGCTATCTTGCACATGCATTTGTGTTTTATATCTTTTTTGGCCCCATTGTTTTTCTTTTTCTAGGTCTAGGCTTTGTGGCCATTTCATTGACAACATGGTTTTTGCCACCTAATTTAAAAAAAAAGAGACAAGTTTTTCGCGAACAAAAAATAAATGTGGTGACTAGGAAACATGGGTTTTGTTTATATATGTATATATATAAACAAAAAGACCGAACAATGAAAACTGGAATGGAACGAAAAGACATACGTCTTCCTAGGTGAGCATGCAAGAAAGACATGTGGTGACTAGGCAAGGGAGTTGGCGTTGTGGGCATGCAATTTTTTTTGTATTTTCCATTTTTTTTTTCACCCACAACTAAAAAAAGAAAACAAGAACACAAAAACAAAAGCGAAAACAAAATCTACGTAGTGAAGAAAGCAAACAAGCATACACGAAAATATTAACCCCACGCTATTGCTCCCCGGCAACGGCCCCAAAAAAGAGTTTGATAATCCCCAAGTGCAAGGAATCATCGTAGCATTTTCCAAAGATGGAAGTGGTCACTATGGAGTGTCGAACTCACAAGGAGCTAGAGATAAGATCAATATTCTCTCAAGTCCTATCTGCCACTGATACGACTCTACGTAAACCAGGCGTTTGCTTTTATCTAGAAACAAGAAATAAACTATGTTGTGGGCATAAAGAGGATAGCTTTGCATGATATCGGAGAACTAAAATATGGAAATAGGTGATGTCAACAAAAATTTAGAATATGTTACAATATATTACAAATAGCGAGTGTGGAATAATGATGGATCGGTGTGCGAAATTATCCTAGGCAATTGATAACAAGATCGTTAATCATTATTGCAATTTTATATGAGGGAGAGGCATGAGCTAACATACGAGTACTTGGATAATATGAACTTATAATTGAACCTCTAGCAAGCATCCGCAACTAGTAGAAATCATTAAGGTAAACCCAACCATATCATTAAATATCAAGCCCCCTTTACTCCCATACGCAATAACCCCCTTACTCGGGTGTAAACTTCTATCACTCTAGCCATCCACTATAAGCGAATCATGAACGTATTGCAATACCCTACAGCAGGAATCCCCATGTGTGTGCGACATGGAAGGCACCATAGGACAGCACCAAAATAAAACATACAACTTAAACGAATCAAGATCGTCAATCAATCCAAAGGACAAAAGAAATATACTCAAACATCATAGGATGACAACACATCATTGGATAATAATTATGTGGCATAAAGCACCATGTTCTAGTAGGGGATTACAGCGGGATGCGGGAGAGTGGACTGCTGAAAAGAGATGAGGGAGGTGATGAAGACGGTTATGTTGATGAAGACGATCACCGCATCGATGGTTCCTCGGCGGCACTCCGCGCCATCGAGAGATAGGGGAAGAGAGGCTCCTCCTCCGGCTTGCTCCTCCATGGCGTCCCCCCTAGATGGGGAGAGGTCCTCCCTCTGGTCCTTGGCCTCCATGGTGTCCGGAGGGGTAAGAGCCCCTTCGAGATTGGATCTCTCTCTTTGTTCTCTTCTGTTTCGCGTTCCTGTTTTCTGGCCAAAAACCGTTTCTTATATTCCCGGAGATTCGCAACTCCGATTGGCTGAAACTTTGAGGGGATTTTCTTTCGGATATTAACTTTCATGCGGCGAAAGAAGGGGTCAACCGACCTACGAGGTGCCCACGAGCTACGTGGGTGCGGCCACCCCCTGGCCGTGCCCAGGTGCCTCGTGGCCACCTCAGGCACCGTCTTGTGTTGGTTCTTCTTCTTAAAAATCACATATATTCCAAAATAGTTCTTGTAAAATTTATCGTGTTTAGATTTCGTTTGTTGTGGATATTCCGCGAAACAAAAAATATGCAAAAAATAGGAACTAGCACTAGGCACTAAATTAATAAGTTATTCTATAAAAATAATTTAAATGTGCACCAAAATCATACAAAATTATAATAAACATGACATGAATACTTCATCATAAATTATAAATACGTTAAAGACATATCAGAGAGGAGAAAACGTGAGGACACCCTGACCAAGCAATAGTAAAGATAGGCGCTGCAACTCCTAAAGAAACACTAAGGCATGGAGATCACCACCACCGACAGATGGGGCCAAGCAAAGGGGCCACCTGCAGTGTCAGCGGTAAGCAACAACGCGTGCGAGCATCAAAAGCGCGAGGCACCTGTTTACCCGGCGACGAACATCGCGCCCAAACGCCACCAACCAATAGCCATGCGCGGCTGGACACTCCTGAGACAGACATGCAGGCCCACCGCGGGTTCGACAGAGCACGGTCAAAATATGAATATAGCACCCACGTTTCCGTCGACAGCACCGCCCATCTCGCACGCGCGGTACATACGCTGCAGCCCGCGCACCCGCTGAAACGCTGGCCCCACGCATAAGGGTGGCCCAGCCGTCATTACGTCCAATGTCCAACACTCCAATTATCACTAGAAAGCGCGTACGGAAGACAACGAACTTCCAGGTGCACCCACTAAGTATATATACTAACGCTTTGCGGCCGCTAAATTCATATCATCTCTCAAGTGTCCCCCACTACCTCCGACGACCTCCAGGGTGGTATTGGTAAGCCATCCTTCCTCTTCCCCTAATATTTTATTGTTAACCTTAGATTTGTTACAGCATGTTGGACTGATCATTTCCTTCGATCCGTTGCATACACCTCTTAGATCTGTAAAAACGTAGTAGTAGAATCGATCTTTCTTACTCCCTTCATTCCCTTATACAAGGCCACAGACTCAAATTACATGTACCAAGGTAAAACTTAATGATTGCTTTGTAATCCAATTTTTCTTCTCGTTAACCCGGATTATTAATACGCCCGCTTACATGCAAGGAAGAAATAAGAAAAAAGTAGCACAATGTTATTATGATTACATGCATGCAAGCATTAAACAAATTGCTAGTACGAGGAAACATCAATAAATTTTGTCTCGATTACTGTTAGTGGCCTTGTATAGATGCAAAATGTATTTTTCATAGTGGCCTTGTATAAGGGAATGGAGGGAGTATTTCAGAAGTGAATTTAGAGATTAGAGAACAACTTAATTAGCCCAAGAGAGTTTGACTAGTTCTAGTTACATTGTTTGTGTATCTATTTGGATTGCACTCATCAGATGTGTGTTCTGATAAGCTTGTCTTGGCTGCTGCTGCTGCTGACCATGGAGTACTCTCTTCCTGCCTCAGATCTCCCTTCCCACACACGACGACTCAGCAACATCGATCCAATCCATGGGGACTGCCTTGCCCCAATCCGACGGCAACGGCGTCGAGGTCAACGCCATGCCCGACCTGGAGATCGGTCAATCCACCATGGAGATCGGTCAATCCACCATGGAGATCGATCAATCCACCATAATCAACATACTACACTCCATGGTACCATATGCTTCGCCACCGGTCGCAGCGCAGCTGGGGCGCACGCTGTGGGGGCTGGGCTCACTCACCCTTGTACTGGCCCTGACCACCGTGCTCCACCTTCCGGCCGCCGGACCTGTCTTCGCGCACTACAAGGCAGCATATTATACCATCCTTGCCTTTGTCCTCTTCATCGCTGTGCCGCTGGAGCTGGCCACCGCCTTCTGCCTGCCGCGCTGCAGCGACGGGCGCCGCCTCCTCGGCTTTGCCAGGGGCCTCCTGCCTTGCGCTTACGTGCTGCTCCTCGTCGTCATCTCCGTGGGTGGGTTCATCCCCTTTAAGCTCTGATCTTACCTACTGTACTGCAGTCTGCAGGGTTAGCCAGATTGGTTGGCATCCCCTTTAAGCTCTGATCTTACCTACTGCAGGGTTAGTCAGATTGGTCTGGGACAATGGACGGTTCATTTGTATTCTGTCA
The DNA here is from genome assembly GCF_018294505.1 of Triticum aestivum. Classification (NCBI taxonomy): domain Eukaryota; kingdom Viridiplantae; phylum Streptophyta; class Magnoliopsida; order Poales; family Poaceae; genus Triticum; species Triticum aestivum. The sequence continues at coordinate 700,765,135 of NC_057807.1, forward strand.
AAACTCGTTGTGTCAGTGGTTATCTGCTTAGTTATTTCTGGGTACATGTGCAGTAGATAGATAGGTTCTGCTCCTTGATACTCTGAAAGATATGTTGCGTTAGGGAATGCGAGTCTGTATGTCATGGTCCTGTCCTCGATCTGCAAGCAAATAAGTCCTTGCCATGTTGTTTGTCCATGTGTCCCTTATATCCACTCTTCTTCCTTGCATACGAGGACAGGGTTCGTCAATGTGAATTCGATGTCTGCTTCTGCTTGGATTCAGATTGTTTGAGTACACATTAATTGGCCTGTTATTGGATCCATATTTTTTTTGAGTATGCAGTATTTGCCCTGGTACTGAATTCAGATTGTTTGAGTACACATTAATTGGCCTGGTAATTAGATTCAGATCGCATGTATATATGTGTTGAGTAACGCTACTGATCAATGACTGAACGAGCAACCCCTGCTCTTATGCATGTGAACTATGACCTATGCCATAACCCCTGCTCTTATGCATGTGAACTTTGACCCATGTGAATTTTGTTGTAGTATATTGTCTGTTTCTCTTACTCCTGTATAACAGTTAATTTACTGCTTGAATGGATTTATTGATGGAGCATTTTCATGAAATTGATGTGCTTTCACTGTTTACCGATTCAGGAATGCTATTCTTGGAAGTTAGTCTTGTAGCATACTTCAAGGAAATGAAGCCATTGGTTATGAAGTCTTTGCTACTCAACCTTAATTTGCTATCTCTGGAGCTGTAGACAGTGTTGATGTATTGCTCAAGGTATGCACTGCTCAGTCTTCATATATGATGTAGCCGGTTTTTTCGCAATTCTGTGATATCCTTGCCTCATCAATCTTAGTTAATTAAAATATGCTAGGGAAATAAATAACTACTTATCAGATTCGTTATGTGCTTTTATTACAAGAAAATAGTGTAGTTACAAATGTTTCATCTTCTAGTTACACTAGATCTTGCTGGCCATTTTATCGTCTCTTGAAACTGCAAAATGAGTTTTGGGCTACTCAAAAGCAGGAATAGTTTTCTTTGCCTGAGGAATCACTAAATCGTACCCAAGCCTAATCGCAGGGTCACATTTTATCACTAAGCACCACATGTTACATTAGATTTTGTCTTTTTGAACTGTACGCCTCTATCTAGCAACTGGACATGCGAGCCCTTTACATTTTGTTGTACTGCTGATATTTCGGGAAGAAAAATATCAAGCCACTGCATGATAAAGTAAAACATGTTCCCTCTGTGGCATAAGGATGTCAAGGATCTTTTTTGTAATTGTACTGACGTTGTCTGATTTATTCTGAATGTGTTGTACTCCCTCCGTCCGAAAATACTTTTTGTGAAATTCCAAAATGAGTTTTGGGCTGCTCCAAAGCAGGAATAGCTGTGTTTGCCTGAGGAAGTCACTAAATCGTGCCCAAGCCTAATTGCAGAGCTCACTTTTTGTGACTAACCAAGCACCATGTGTTACATTCCAAGTTTTTTGAACTGTACACGTCTATCTATCTACTGGACATGCGTGTCCTTTATATTTTGTTGTAATGCTGATCTTTCATGAAAAACATTTATGAAGCCACCTGCATGATAAAGTAAAACATGTTCTCAGACTGCGGCATCAGGATGTCAAGGATGCTTTTGGTAGTTTTAGTGACTTTGTCTGATTTATTCTGAATGTGTTGTAATATAGAAGGGTAGCTATGTTCAGACAACCTGTTGTTAAAATTAAAATGGTGGCACCCTGTTGTTAAATCTGTTGATTACGTTCTGAATTTTCATTAGAAATTGTCCTCTAATTACACAAACCTTATATTTTGAACCGTTAATGTCCTCTTCTGCAGATGTCTCACAGAATATGCAGAGCAAGACATGCTCTGTTTTTTTAAAGGCTCGCTCTGCATTTTTGCTCAGCGCGGCCACAGTTTCCACGTGGTCAGCATCGACGTCTTTCTGAAGCAGCGCTCAGCGCGTCAGGTTGGGCTTCCCGCAGTATGGCCTCTCCCACGAGGTGGTGCAGATCCTGCGCTTGCTCGACGTGCTCGCCAATGAGGCGCTCCGGCAGTGGCTCAAGGAGTACTCTAGCTGGCCCACCTTCCTGGAGTATTACATTGATGGTGAGTTCTTCTGCGGGGAGACATCACGGTCGGTATGTATGCTCTCTGGCTTTCCTTCTCCCAGGATTATGGTTCAATTTTTTGACTCTCTGTTACAGTACACTGTACACTGCATGGTTTTGGAGTATGAATTGTTCTGTTTGTGAGAAATCTGTTTTGTCTAGCATCAGAGCATGGGAATATATTCATTACTCTGGCATGTTCTGAATTTCTGAGGGCAATGATAGTAGATTTGGCAAATGGAAACATGTAGCTGTTTCAGGCAAGATACACCAGTGTTGGTTGTGTCTCAAAGGGTATGTGGCTCTGTCAATGCGTCATAGCTGCATCCAGTAAATTACTTTTTTTTTAAACTGATCCAGTAAATTAGTTAGATCTTGAAACTCGAGAGATAAACTAGGAGTGGAGTGCAGTAGAGTCAGGCACTCTGCACTTTCTGCTTTTCATTGGCAATGAAGTTTTTTTTTCTTTTTTGAAAAAAACTGGCAATATTGTTTGAGAAACTATGATCGGGCTATTAGTAAGGTGGAGAAGAATTCTGAACATGATGGAACAGGGTCGAGATGGAATGTTTTATCAAGTTAAAAGTCAACAGAGAGTTAAGTCCGTTGCTCCACAGTTTATTTGTCCAATAAACGACTCGACCCATAATCTATGTGTTGGGGTTTTGCACTTGATGTAGGGTTTATTGAATAATCCATGCCCAAGAACTCAGCCAAAACTGTTAGGACTTGCGAGTGGTAAGTCTGTCGATGAATGTGGGAGCGTGGGGAACTCATATGGTTATTCAGTCATGCAGCACTTTCTGATTTAGAGGTTCTGGTCAGCTTTAGCGACAGAAGATTAAGATGTTATGGCTCAGCGCCAACAACGTATTAGATGATCATGATGCTCGTGCTATCTGAAGTCCTGGACCAACTTTGCTGTAAACTAAAAAATGTGTTGTCAACTTGTATCATCCAATTATTCAAAAAAAAAAAAACTTGTATCATCCATAGGTTTCCAGGATGGTTTGAAATCTGATGACAACCATTGCAAATTTCCTTTTCAGATGTACTACTCATTAGTAACACAAACCACTTGCCTGCTGTTTGGTTCATGAACCCAAGTGTGCTGCAGCACCTTACACCTACAGGATAGGTTATGGTATGTATTATAAGCCAATCATACTATATTATAGTACCAAAAATTCAGGAATGCTATATTTGGAAGTGAACCGGGACTAAAGGTTTTGGGCTTTAGTCCCGACCCTTTAGTCCCCGGTTCCAGAACCGGGGCTAATGGGCCTCTGGAACCGGGACAAATGAGCCGTTTTCTACTAGTGTTATAAGCCAATCCTACTATAGTACCAAAAATTCAGGAATGCTATATTTGGAAGTTAAGTCTTTTTCTGACAAGTCACTGTAATTGTATCCAAGCCTAACTGCAGGGGATACTTTTTGTCACTAAGCACCACATGCTACTTACCAAGTTTTTGAACTGCACGCCTCTGTCTATCTACCGGACATGCGTGCCCCTTATATTTTGTTGTACTGCTGATATTTCATCAAGAAAAACATCAAGCCACTGCGTGCTACTGCGATGCTCTCACTCTGTGGCATATGGATGTACTGTAGTGTCGTTGTGGTTTATTCTGACTGTGCTATATTATACTCGTACACAAGAGTAACTATGTTCCTAAAGTTAAAATGGTGACACCCTGTTAATAAATTTGAAGATTACATTCTGAGCTGTCATCAGCAGTTGACCTCTGATTACACAAACCTTATATTCTGAATCACAGTGTCCTCCTCTGCAGGTGTCTCACAGAAAGATGTGCTCTGCTTTCTTGATTAACGCGGCCATAGTTTCCAGGTGGTCTGCTTTGACATCTGGCCAAAGCAGCGCTCAACGTGTCTGATCGGCTTCCTGCAGTGCGGCTGTGGTTGCTCGACGTGCCCTTCGAGACGCTCAATGTACTTGCCAACTAGGCGCTCCGATAGGGGCGCAAGGAGTACTCCAGCTGGCCCACCTTCCCGCAGCTCCACATCGGCGGCGATTTCTTCGGCGGATGCGACATCACCGTCGGTATGTATATGTGAGGCTCGCTCTCTGCCTTCCCTTCTCCCACGATTACGGTTCCAAACTGTGAGACCCTCTGTTATAGTACACGCGCATGATATTCATTAATTAATCTGACATATGTTAAGTCGAGTTCTCCTATGAATCTGTTATGTGAGACACCTGTTTTGTTTAGCATCAGGGCATAGCAATTCATTCATCATTAATCTGACATATGTTAAGTCGTTAGGCTAATTTTTTGTTTGACCTCAGTTGTGTTTTCTCTTAGCTATTTTTATGGGATTTTTGTCAATTGTTATTGGCATGCTTTATAGAAGTGCCGCATCCAGGAAAGGTTGCCTTGGCCCACGTCGAAACCCCCCGTGCGAGGAGACGAGGACTCCCCGACGCGGCCTCCGCAAGCGGGGCTTCGTCCGGCCGCGCCCTCTGGCGGCGACAAGGCAGGGAGGAGGGAAGGAGGGATGAGCGCATGGCTTGAGGCGCCCTTGAGGAATGTGAGCTCGTCCTTGCACATCCTCGACTACAGTTTTGTCACTTGCTTGGGTGGTTGTTTGCCATCGTCATCGGTGTGGTTCGGGATGTCGCAAGAGCAGAGGTGGGATTTTCCGGTGCGATTCTGGTCAAATACATGCATAAAATACAGCCAACTTCACGAATAAAAAACCACATAATTTCAATAATTTTGGCCCGTAACTAAAATCTGATAAAAAAATAAAAAATTTGAGCCCTCATCAATTGATTACTTTGCACACAACTATTTGGAGAGCAATAATTTTGATTTCGATACCACAGCCGGAATATGTTTTCTAAACCAAACTATGCATGCATGTTGCATAGATATAATATTTAAGATGAACAACTATTTTATTTATTTGTGAATAAAAGTTCAAAATTCAAGATCATTGACTATAATAATTAAGTTGACACATTAACAGAGACTCTAGAAAAAAATTATTTAAATGGGCAACATTAGGAAGACGTAATGCGTCATATCCAGAATGCAGCAGGCGGATTCTCAACTGGATCATCTTCGCCGTCAGCATCCTCAGCATAACGGGGCACAAGGTAGGAGCGGCCGGGTCGGCATGGTGCCATCACGAGCTCGCCGTCCCTACCATGCTTAGCACAAAACATGGTGACATGGAGCAGGTGGTCATTGCCATTGTACATGGTGCACCGGTTGCACTGACTATCCTTGGCCCCTGCTTCCGCGAGCGGCACCACCGGTCTTGCCTCGACGAGGCAAAACCGGCCACGCCCAGTGTGGAGGAGCGCACAGCTTGATGCGCCCTTGAGGAACGTGAGCTCCTCCTTGCAAACCCTCCACTCGGGCGTCGGCAATGGCTCGGGTGGTTGATCGCCGGCGAGGTTTGGGACCTCGCAGGAGCAGAGGTAGTTCAAGTCTTGGGTGTCGTTTCGGTATCCGATCCCAACCCACGCGTCTAGGTGACCATCGTAGTAAGCACGACCATGGAACGGCATGGCCCAGTCGCCTCGGCGTGCCCACTCGCCGGCCCATTGCTGCTCGGTGTCCAGGGAGAAGGTGGCGGGGCCGCGCGAGACGAATAAGGTGCGTCCGTCCGGATGCACCGCGCATGACTGGACGTGGCCGCCGCCGCCGGCCGGGAGCGATGGCGCATCCTTCCAGGTCCACTCCATGATCTGTCCTCTCATGCGTAGCATGGTCCTGTCGTCGTTGTGGCTCTCGTATCCGCCGTGCAACTCAACCACCTGCTGCTCGCTGAGATAGTGCGGCGGACAGACGCTGCCGCCGCCGAACCTGTACAACTTGTTCCCGACGGCAGCGACGTGGCAGCTCCGGTGCGTGAAACTGGCAGGCGGAGGCTGCTCCATGTCCAGCCTCGCCGTCTTGGTGTCGTAGACCAAGGTGATTTCCTCATGATAATCACCACGTCGTGTGCTCCCTGTGACGATGATCTTGCCGCCGACGGCTGAGAAGTGTGCCCATGAACCGACCAATGTATAGCCCAGCCGGAGGACCGGCTCGGGCAGCTGACACGGCGGCGGCGTCTGCTGCGGCACACACTCCCGCCGTGGGCTGTCCATGCCGGTGACCGCGTCCTCGTCGCCGCCGTCCAGGTCGTCCACGTCGAGTCTGTAGATACTGTGCCCCGTCTTCATCTCGTCCAGCACCACGTACAGATGCCGCCTCTTCGTCGACGTACGCAATGAGTTCGCAGCGTCGGCCTCACCGGCGCTGGAGGCGTATGCACGTGGATGTGTGACCAGAGTGTCGCCGGCGGCGGCGCTGCGTCCAGAAGGGCCGCGCCGGATATGGGAAAGTAGGGGCTGAGATCGGGCGAGGAAGGATCGCCACATTGCGTCGTTGATTGATTAGTTGTTTGTGTCGATGTGTGAATCCAGTCCCAGATCATCAAATTGTGACCACTTTGATTGGCCTCCTAAATTTTAGCAAGTGGAAGTTAGGAATAAAATATATTTCTGCTTATCTAACTTGTCTGGTGTAACTACCAAAATCTACCGTGTCTGCTATATTACTTGCAGCAAAAGAAAGGGCATCAAAGAATTCACAACTGGCTTCAGACATTCCTGATTTGGCCTAGGATCTGTTTTGATTGATTTGACCTAGCTAGGATATCCTTGTTTTTTTACACGATATCCTTGTTACTAACTCGTGCGTTTCGGAGTTTAGGCCTGTTTGGTTCATAAGTCCTAGGACTTTTTTGAGTCCCAACTTATAAGTTCCAAGTCCCTAAAAAGTCCCTACCTGTTTGGTTCCTGAGACTTATAAGTTTCTATAAGACCATATTACAACTATAAGTCCCTCCTTGAGAGTCTTATTTTATAAGTCTCAAATGCCCACTTTAAGTCCCTATAAGTCCCTCCTGTTTGGTTTAGATGGGACTTATAGGGACTTTTTTAAGTCCCTAAACCAATAAGTCCCTGGAAACAAACAATGTTCTCAACCAGGGTTGGTTACTATTTTTTGCGGGGGAAATAGTGAGAGCTTTATTGCTTAAAGGCGTTTGCTGAACAGTCCGCCAACAGGCTGCTGATCGGGAAGCTGGGAGTACTATCGATCCAGCTTTTGGTCAAGTCAATTGTGCAAGCATACTTAGCACAAATGTGAGCAGGACCATTAGCCTATCTTACTATATGATGAATATCAAAAAAATTGAAACTACTAGAGAGCTCTCCAATTTCTAACAAGATAGGGACCATGACTGAACGAGAGTTGTGGCGAGTGGTCCAGAGGTTGGCGACCTTTGAGCAGTCCTTCTCCACAATGACGTTTGAAAAACCCCTCAAGCTTGCGATGATAACACCGTCGCGCACTGCCATAGCCTCTGCAATGAAGGGATCCGTGACTCCGGGGTATTGCTTGCTCCACGCCCCCACAAAGAAGTTGGAAGAACAGGAGACACCCGCACTCCTCCTTTACCATCTTCTCTTTTTATTGCTGCATTCGTGTTGATTGTGATAAACCCTGGATCAGGAGGGCGCCGCCCATGTCCAGGCATGACTAGTGCAATTTGCCGTGGCACCTCCAGGAGAGCTAGCGCCTCCCTGGTGCGACGGACCGAGCTCGCCGGCTCCAGCTAATCTTTGCCATGAGATAGCCTATTCCGCGAGTGCCAAATCGACCACATGACCGAGACTATCACTACTCGATCTCTGGAGGTAAATCGTTCATCGCAAACGATATCCTTGGCCCATGTTAAAGGAAGCACCCGCGACAGCCTGAAGTCGAACAACTGCTACGCCTCCTCCCAAAATTGCTTAGCATGAGAGCATTTCAAAAGAGCATGCTCAAGGTCCTCCTGTTCGGCCATGCAATCTTACAAAGATTTTGCTTCCTAATACGCCGGTGCATCAGAGTACATTCATCTGGTAGTATGCCTCGCAACACTTGCCAGAAGAAAACTCCCACCTTGGGCAGTACATTCAGTTTCCACAGGTCATTCCACATCCGTTGATTATCTACTGAGGGTCCGGTAGCCCACCCTTCCTCTAGAGCTTGAAGCTCGTTACGAGTCACTAGAGCTCGATACGCCGACTTGACGGTGTAGTTTCTTGAAACCTTGTGTGCCCATGCTAAAAAAATTGTCTCCACCTCCGAACGCAGCGGGATGTTCAAAATTGGTTCCGCATCCGAAGTGATAAAAGTGTCAAGAATGAGCTCCCTCTACCATGTCCAATTATCTGCGTCAATAAGATCACTCATCAGGGTTACGTTTGCTGCCGGTGGATGAAACAGAGGAGCCAAAGTGTGTGTTGATGGTATCCATTTGTCATCCCAGATCGAGATCGTAGAGCCATCCCCCACTCGTTTGATGAGCCCAGTGAGCAAGGCCTCCCTGCCCGCAATAATGTCCCTCCAAGTAGCCGAGGAGGAGCCAAGAACTGAAGCTTGCATGAAGTCTATGTCAGGAAAATACCTGCCCTTGAGCACTCTTGCACATAGGGTGTTTGGATTGGTAATTAGGCGCCATCCTTGCTTACCCAACAGTGCCACATTAAAAAGGTGGAGATCCCAAAATCACATGCCACCTTTACATTTAGGTGTTGCTAGTCCTTTCCAAGATATCCAATGCATAGACAGCTTGTCAATCGAACTACTCCACCAGTACTTGGCCAAAGAAGAAGTCAAGGTCTTGCATACCTTTTTGGTTAGTAGAAAGACACTCATGCTGAAGGTTGGAATTGCCTGAATGATGGATTTCAACAGAGTTTCCTGTCTTGTGCATGCAAAAAGTCTCTCTGACCAGCCCTGCATTTTACGTCTAGATCTTTCCCCTATGTGATCAAAAGTGTCGCTAGTGATTTTACCCACCACGGTTGGGAGACCCAGGTACCTCTCACTAAATGCCTCGACATGAACATCCAGTATGTTCTTGATAGCTTGCCTTCATCCACGTGATGTGTTCGGGCTAAAGAATATTGCACTTTTTTCTCTGTTAACACTGTCCCGAAGCCGCTCCGTAGATGCGCACTATACTGTTCAGTCTAGCCGCACTACCAGCGTCGGCCTTCATGAAGATGAGGCTATCATCCGCGAATAGTAGATGGTTGACCCAGGGTTGGTGACTGAATCGTCAATTTTTAGGGGGAGGGCATGTGCGCTTACAGTGGTTACCCGAAAATACCGTGCATTTACAGCTCCATTTTTTCCAAACAAAGTTTCTAATTCTATGTGGATTTTTTGAGGGAAGACCATCATGGCTAGGTCGTGGGAAAGTATACGGTGCTCCCAGCCTTGGGGTGCACCCGGTACTCCAATGTCAATAAACATTTTTTTAATGTTTCAAAAAATTCCGAAAAAAATTGTGAATGTTCACAATGAATGTGACTACAAGCCCTAAAAATTTCAGGTCCAAACTCGAATCACAAATTGACAAACAAAAATGTGAAATCTAGCATGAATAGTGTAAAGAAGAGACAAAAGCAACATTGACACTATTCAGATCTGTATTTCTCTTTTTTGTTTCTCAATGTACATTTTGATTTTGGACCTAAAATTTTTAGGGGATGTAGTGACATTCCTTGTGAATGTTCTCTTTTTTTTTGGAATTTTTTAAAACATTTAAAAATGCTTTTTGACATTGGAGCACTATGAGTACCCCAAGGTTGGGAGCACTGGATACTTTCCCGCTAGGTCGTATGAGCAGTTCTTATTTATCGCCTAGGTCACGTTTGTGGACCAAACACTCACCCCCTGGTGGTCACTAGGTCGATGTTTGTGGACCAAACGCTCACCCCCTGGTGGTCGGTAGGTCCAGATTGTGGACTAAATGCTCACCCTCTGGATTAGTCTCATTTTATAATTTTCATTTTCGTTTTTTAATTTTATGTTTTTTTTCATTTTCCTTATCATTTTTATTATTCATTTCGCAACATTTACCCAAATATGGGAACATTAATTTAAATCATGAACAATTTTTTTCATCAAAATTCAAACACAAAATTCGAATACATGAAAGTTGCTCAGAACGACGAGACGAATTCGAATACATAGTCCGTTCGTTCACCACACGTCCCTAGCATAGCGAACGTGCAATAATCCACCTTCGGTTCATCTGTCCGAAAACATCAAACACCGGGAATACTTTCCCGGATGTTTCCCCCCTTAGCTAGTAATGCCTAGTACTGCGTTAGGTCACCCCTAGCACCGCGTATTGCCATGTTATGCTTTGTGTTGCTTTGATTCCTCTGTTATTTATGGTGTTCCCCCTCCGTTACTTCTTTCCGGTAGTCCCCGAGACCGCGGTTGAACCAGTGATCGACTACTTCACCTTCAAGGGTCCGTTTCTGTCTGCAGAGCAACCAGGCAAGCCCCCCCTTGATCACCCGATATCACCTACTCCTTCTCTCTACTGCTTGCATTAGAGTAGTGTAGCATGTTACTGCTTTCTGTTAATCCTATTATGCTGCATAGCCTGTCATTGTTGCTACAACTCTTGATACCTTGCCTGCAATCCTAAATGCTTAGGATAGGACGCTAGTTTATCATCAGTGGCCCTACATTAATGTCCGTCTGCCATGCTATACTATCGGGCCGTGATCACTCGGGAGGTGATCACGGGTATATATTATACATACATACACTACAAATGGTGACTAAAGTCGGCTCGGCCCATAGAGTACCCGCAAGTGATTTGGATATGGGGGTTAAAAGGACAGGTGGTTCCATCCAGGTAGTGGTGGACCTGGGTTCCCGACGGCCCCCGAGTGCTACTTTGTCGCGGAGCGACAGGGCAAGTTGTGACCACCTAGGAGACAGGTGGGCCTGGCCCTGGTCGGCGTCTGCAGTTACTTCAAAATAACACGCTTAACGAGATCATGGTATTTGATCTAAGTCTGGGTCATTGACTTTATACGCACTAACCGCCACGTGGGACAAGATATGGGCAACCGGTGTCATGGTATCAGCCGAAGCCTCCTAGACGTCAGTGACTGAGCGGCGCGCGCCGGGTTGGAACGCATAACGCAACTTCCTTTGTAATGGAGGTTGCTAGGTCTGCTCACCGGCCGCGTATGCAACATGCAGGTGTGCAATGGGCGATGGGCCCAGACCCCTGCGCACATAGGATTTAGACCGGCGTGCTGACCTCTCTGTTAGGCCTAGGTAGGGCTACGACATGTTGATCTCCCGAGGCCGGACATGACCCAAGAAAGTGTGCCCGGCCAGAGGGATCGAGCGTGTTGGGTAATGTGGTGCACCCTTGCAGGGAAGTTGATCTATTCGAATAGCCATGTCCACGGTAACAGGACAACCCAGAGTTGTACCTTGACCTTATGACAACTAGAACCGGATACTTAATAAAACACACCCAAACAAGTTCCAGAGACAACCCGGTGATCGCTTTTGAAGGAAATATGCCCTAGAGGCAATAATAAAGTTATTATTTATTTCCTTAATTCATGATAAATGTTTATTATTCATGCTAGAATTGTATTAACCGGAAACTTAGTACATGTGTGAATACATAGACAAAACATATAGTCCCTAGTATGCCTCTACTTGACTAGCTCGCTAATCAAAGATGGTTATGTTTCCTAACCATAGACATGTGTTGTCATTTGATGAACGAGCTCACATCATTAGGAGAATGATATGATGGACATGACCCATCCGTTAGCTTGGCATTATGATCGTGTTAGTTTCATTGCTACTGCTTTCTTCATCACTTATATACAAGTTCCTCAGACTATGAGATTATGCAACTCCCGAATACCGGAGGAACACTTTGTGTGCTACCAAACGTCACAACATAAATGGGTGATTATAAAGGTGATCTATAGGTGTCTCCGAAGGTGTTTGTTGGGTTGGCATAGATCGAGAATAGGATTTGTCACTCCGTGTTTCGGAGAGGTATCTCTGGGCCCTCTCGGTAATACTCATCACTATAATCCTTGCAAGCATTGTGACTAATGAGTTAGTTACGGGATGAAGTATTACGGAACGAGTAAAGAGACTTCCGGTAACGAGATTGAACTTGGTATTGAGATACCGACGATCGAATCTCGGGCAAGTAACATACCGATGACAAAGGGAACAACATATGTTGTTATGCGGTTTGACCGATAAAGATCTTCATAGAATATGTAGGAACCAATATGAGCATCCAGGTTCCGCTATTGGTTATTGACCGGAGACGTGTCTCGGTCATGTCTAGATAGTTCTCGAACCCGTAGGGTCCGCACGCTTAATGTTCGATGACGATTGGTATTATGAGTTTATGTGATATGTTGTACCGAAGATTGTTTGGAGTCCCGGATTTGATCACGGACATGACGAAGAGTCTCGAAATGGTCGATACATAAAGATTGATATATTGGACGACTATATTCGGACACCAGAAGTGTTCTGGAGAAGTTTCAGATAAAACCGGAGTGCCGGAGGGTTACCGGAACCCCCCGGGGAACTAATGAGCCTCGATGGGCCCTAGTGGAGAGAGAGAGGGGCCGGCCGCATGCCCCCTACCCCTGAGTCCGAATAGGACAAGGAAAGGGGGCGGCGCCCCCTGCCTTCCCTCTCTCCCTCTCCTTCCTTCCCCCTCTCTTCCCCAAGTTGGAAACCTACTGGGAATAGGATTCCTAGTAGGAATCCTACTTGGGGCGCGCCCTATAGGGGCCGGTCGGCCTCCCCCTTGCTCCTTTATATACGGGGGCAGGGGGCACCCTAGAACACACAAGTTGACAATTGTTTTAGCCGTATGCGGTGCCCCCCCTCCATAGTTACACACCTCGGTCATATCGTCGTACTGCTTAGGCGAAGCCCTGTGCCGGTAACTTCATCATCACCGTCACCACGCCGTCGTGCTGACGAAACTCTCCCTCGACCTCAACTATATCAAGAGTACGAGGGACGTCTCCGAGTTTAACGTGTGCTGAACGCGGAGGTGCCGTACGTTCGGTGCTTGGATCGGTTGGATCGCGAAGACGTTTGACTACATCAACCACGTTAATTAAATGCTTCCGCTTTCGGTCTACGAGGGTACGTGGACACACTCTCCCCTCTCGTTGCTATGCATTGATACGTCTCCGTCCTATCTATAGTTTTTGATTGTTCCATGCCAATATTATTCAACTTTCATATACTTTTGGAACTTTTTATACTATTTTTGGACTAACATATTGATCCAGTGCCCAGTGCCAGTTCCTGTTTGTTGCATGTTTTATGTTTCGCAGAAACCCCATATCAAACGGAGTCCAAACGGGATAAAAATAGACGGAGCTTATTTTTGGAATATTTATAATTTTTGGGAAGTAAAATCAACGCGAGACAGTGTCGGAGGTGGCCACGAGGGTGGCCCGCGCTCCCACTTTAATTGGGCGTGCCCCTGACCCTCGTGGGCCCCTCGTAAGGTGGTTGACGCCCTTCTTTAGCCGCAAGAAATCTAATTTTTGGAAAAATACCTGGGCGAAGGTTTCAATCCAATCGGAGTTACGGATCTCCGGATATAAAAGAAATGGTGCCAGGGCAGAATCTGAGAACGCAGAAACAGAGAGAGACAGAGAGACAGATCCAATCTCAGAGGGGCTCTTGCCCCCTCCCACACCATGGGAGCCAAGGACCAGAGGGGAAACCCTTCTCCCATCTAGGGAGAAGGTCAATGAAGAAGAAGAAGAAGAAGAAGGGGGGCTCTCTCCTCCTTGCTTCCGGTGGTGCCAACACCTCCATCACCATCACCGCGATCTTCAACAACACCTCCATCATCTTCACCAACATCTCCATCACCTTCCCCCATCTATATTCAGCGGTCCACTCTCCCGCAACCCGCTGTACCCTCTACTTGAACATGGTGCTTTATGCTTCATATTATTATCCAATGATGTGTTGCCATCCTATGATGTCTGAGTAGATTTTCGTTGTCCTACCGGTGATTGATGAATTGCTATGGTTGGTTTAATTTGCTTGTTGTTATGTTGCTGTCCTATCGTGCCCTCTGTGTCGCGCAAGCGTGAGGGATTCCCGCTGTAGGGTGTTGCAATATGTTCATGATTCGCTTATAGTGGGTTGCTTGAGTGACATAAGCATAAAAACCCGAGTAAGGGGGTTGTGGCGTATGGGATAAACGAGACTTGATGCTTTAATGCTATGGTTGGGTTTTACCTTAATGATGTTGCGGATGCTTGCTAGAGTTCCAATCATAAGTGCATATGATCCAAGAAGAGAAAGTATGTTAGCTTATGCCTCTGCCACATAAAACTTGCTATCGGTCTAGTAAAGTAATCAATTGCTTAGGGAAAATTTCACAACTCCTACCACCACTTTTTCACACTCGCTATATTTACTTTATTGCTTCTTTATCTAAACAGCCCCTACTTTTTATTTACGTGCTCTTTATATTCTTGCAAACCTATCCTATTACACCTACAAAGTACTACTAGTTTCATACTTGTTCTAGGTAAAGCGAATACTAAGCGTGCGTAGAGTCGTATCAGTGGCAGATAGGGCTTGAGAGAGTATTTGTTCTACCTTTAGCTCCTCGTTGGGTTTGACACTCTTACTTATCAAAAGAGGCTACAATTATCCCCTACACTTTGTGGGTTATCATACATCACATAGATAGATCTTGCGTGATCGTAGGATTTTTTTTTTGAAATTACCACGTTCCCCAACATCTTTCCCACAGGGCAACTAGGGAGGATCGCCGGGTAGGATTATACTATGCGATGATACTTGGTGAACTTACCATCTACTCTCTTCTACATGTTGCAAGATGGAGGCTGCCAGAAGCGTAGTCTTCGATAGGACTAGCTAACCCCCTCTTATTCTGGCATTTTGCAGTTCAGTCCACCAATATTGCCCCTTTACACAGATACCATGCATATGTAGTGTAGATCCTTGCTTGCGAGTACTTTAGATGAGTACTCATGGTTGCTTTGCTCCCTCTTTTCCCCCCTTTCCTATTTTTCTTGGACGTCGCAACCAGATGTTGGAGCCCAGGAGCCAGACGTCACCGTCGACGACGACCCCTACTACACCGAGGGTGCCTACTACTACGTTCAGGCTGCCGACGACCAGGAGTAGTTTAGGAGGATCCCAGAAAGGAGGCCTGCGCCTCTTTCGGTCTGTATCCCAGTTTGTGCTAGCCATCTTATGGCAACTTGTTTAACTTATGTCTGTACTCAGATATTGTTGCTTCCGCTGACTTGTTTATGTTCAAGCACTTGTATTCGAGCCCTCGAGGCCCCTGGCTTTTATATGATGCTTGTATGACTTATTTTACTTTTAGAGTTGTGTTGTGAATCTTCCCGTGATTCCCTGATCTTGATCATACACATTTGCGTGCATGATTAGTGTACGATTGAATCGGGGGCGTCACAAATACTATTTTCTTTCTCAATCATTTTACAACTTTGGTTATCACATACCTATGGATGCCATATTTCACGTAGCCAGGTATATATGTAGCCATACTTTACTTTATATACGTTGACGGGATACCTATAACATTTTCGTACCCTTTTCACATAGCCGGGTGTATACGTATGCATACACATTGGGTATATTTGCAGTTGAGGTATTTCATCTATAGGAATATCGTATGTTCTAATCTGGTAATAAGTATGTTGGGACTTGGGTATATCATTTTAAGTTTACATGTTAGTGAGTCATTTTTAGGTATACTATTTTATTTTTAAGTTCGTTGGGTATATACTAGGAGATTATGTGAGTATGTTGTATATTTCTAATATAAGTAAAAAAATTGTGTGTGGGTATCAGTATGCATCATACATTTTAATAAAATTAAAAAATCATTAGGATCACATTTTATATTTTTTGATCACCTTAATTTGTATAGGAAAATAGTCGTCAAAAAGTGTGACCCTGCCTTTAAAAAATACTAGGTACGTTGAAATGTAAAAAAATAAAATAGAAAAAGACAAAAAACTTCATAATTATACATACAAACCTTTTGGGACGACGTTTCGTATTATTAGGACATTCCGGTATTTAAAAAAATTAGAGGGTATGTCCATACCTTTTCTCTTTCATTAGGTATATACATACATAAACAGAAATATATTAGGTACATATGTGGGCACGCCATATGTTTTGACTAAAAAATACAGTGCATTATTATAGAAAAAACACCATGTGGTTTTCATTTGAAAAGTAACCGTTGCTAGGAACCAGCAGTACTATATTATTTTTAGAAAGCAATGATTGACCGATGATGGTTGTAGGAGCAGTGCTACACACACGATGATGTGCGCACGATTCATGCACGACAACAGATCCCTGTCCGTCCATGCATGTAGCAGAGTCCAGCAGACCGTTTGATCCCGCATCGTTCATCTGTCGTGCATACTGTTGTCGTCTGCGCAGCAGTTCCGATGGTTGTAGTGCATGCAAATAAAACTCGGAAAGCCATTATGTCATGGATTACACATTATGCACCAACGAATATGATTTACTATAATGGGCCCCATCTATTTTACCTAGGTGCCCCATCTATAATATATAATCACGTCATCAATAAAGATAACAATTGTTCCATTACTTTCTTGGCATGTGTAGGTGGGCCCTGATGTGTTTTGGTAAGTTTGTCTTAGGCCCCTGCCCCCTGCTGACCTGCAGATCCCTGTTCTCTTCCTCCCTCAGACTGGTTCCTCGCCTACAGGGAGTAATATTACCTCACGAACGTGTTTTTTCCTTGCAGATTATGGTTCTGAGCATAGATATAGAAACTGACTTGCTCACCCAGGATGACGAATTGTCTCTCGCCTTTATTTTACAATAGGATGAATGACGAATTGTCTTCCACCATGTCTTGCACAATGGTCCTGTTTGGATCATGGGGTTAGAGCTAGTTTGGGTTAGTTGGAGGCTGAAATAACCCAAAAGTATCCAAACAGAAAGGGTTAGAGTGGGTTAGTTCCATCTAACTCAACTATCCCGGTGGAGAGGTGCTTATTTGGGTTAGAGTGGGTTAGAAAATAACTCTAACTCTGGCCCTGTTTGGATACTCTAACTCAGTTAGAGGTTAGAGTTAGATTTTAACTCTAAACTAACCCCAAACTAACTCTAACCAAAAAGCTGTTTGGATGGTAGGGTTAGATTGACAATAAAATATTCCTTCTCAATCATTTGACTACTTTGGACCTTGTTTGAATGGGAGGGGTAACTTTTTTACTATTTTTTTAGTGGGACCAAGAGAACTAACCCAAATAAGCTCCTCTAGTGTGGGCTAGTTTTTTGGGGTGGGTTAGATCCAACTAACCCAAACTAACCCATCATGTTTGGATACTTTTGGGTTATTTGAGGCCCAACTAACTAAAACTAACTCTAACATAGGGATCCAAACAGGGCCTCTGACTGTGTTAGAGTATCCAAACATGGCCAACGCGTAAGTTTTTTTTTTTTTAGGGAAAGCATTGCTTCATTACTTAACTGTGAGGCATATCGCGCACAACACATTCGCCCACACGGGCGGGTACATCAGACTCCCAGATCAAGCATTGGTCAGGTTCACAAAAACGACCAATATTGGCAAGCTCATGTGCCACAGAGTTTGCCGTTCGTCTAGAGACAGAGATGGAAAAAAAAAGAAAACCATAACTTGGCCAACGCGTAAGTTGTCCGGTTGGCCCCGCGTACCTTTTTGATTTCTGACCACAAAAGGCAGGCAGTCATCAGTCGCCCCCCTTGCCACCCACCACCACCCACCACCCCTTAAAACAAACATAAACTAATTGGGTATAAAAACCCCAACACAGTTCACCCCCGCCCCCCTCCCTCCCGGGGGGGCATTTATCCCCCTCCTCTCTGCATCTTCCTCACCCGACAAGCCCCTGTTCTCTTCCTCCCTCAGATCTCCCTCCCAACACACAGCGACTCGGCGAGACTCAACATCGATCCATCCATGGCGGCTGTGTACTCCCAGTCCCAGGGCAACGCCGTCGACATGGCCGACATACAAGACCTCACCAACATAAGCCACATGCTGCTGTCCCTGCTTCCGTTTGCTTCGCCGCCGGAGGTAGCGCAGCTGGCGTTTGCGCTGTGGGTGCTGGGCTCCACCACCCTTGTCCTGGCCCTGACCATCCTCTTCCACCTGCCGCCCGCGGGACCCGTCTTTGGCCGCTTTGCTGCAGCCTACTACGCCATTCTCGGGGTCGTCCTCCTCGTCGCCGTGCCGGTGGAGCTGGGGACCGCGCTCTGCCTGCGCGTGCGGCGCCACAGCCTCCTCATAGCCTTCGCCTCGTACCTCCTGCCCTGCGCTCACGTGCTCCTCCTCCTCGTCGTCTCGGTGGGTGGCTTCGTCCCCTTTAAGCTCCTCTGACTGATCTGCAGAGTTTGCTCCGGTTGATCGGCCGTTCATTTGTTCTGCTTCTGTCGGTGGTTCTAGATACTTTGGTACTCCCTTCAGTCCGAATTACTTGTCGCTCACATGGATGTATCCAGATTATTTTAGTGCTAGATACATCCATTTGAGCGACAACTAATATGAATCGGAGGGAATAGTAGATTATATGTCGTGTAAAAGTGGATGTGAGTCTGTATGCCACGGTGCTGTCCCGGGTCTGGAGAAAAGTAAGCAAGTTTTGGTCATCGTGTCCATGTGTTCCATGTATGCACTCTTCTTCCTGTCGTATATATGAGGAGGGGTTCGTCAATAAGTATGAATTTGATGTCTGGCTCTGCTTGGATTCAGATTAACCTGGTATTGGATTCACACTGTTCTGAGCACATTAATTGGCCTGGTATTGGATTCAGATTGTTCTGAGTACATCAATTGGCCTGGTGTTGGGTTCAGATTGTTTGGAGTAAATCAATTGGCATGGTATTGATTCAGATTGCTTTGAGTACACATGAGTTGTCCAAGTATTGGATTCTGATTTTTTGAGTACACATTAACTGGCCTGGTAATTAGGTCCATAGTAGAGGTGTATGTGCTGAGTAATGCTACTCACCTAAGGGATAATTGAACGATCAACTCGTGTTCTTACCATGTGAATTTTGACCTATGCTATCATCAGTAACGTTGCTCGTGTGTTACGTTGTCGTATATTGTTTGTTTGTCTTGCTCTTGTATGATAGTTAATTTATTTATTGCTTAAATGGAAGGTGTGGCAATGTATATGCCTGATAGGGCGTTTTTCAAGGAATTAACGCGCTTTCACTGTTTATCTATTCAGGAATGCTATTCTTGGAAGTTATGTCTCGTAGCAGTTCTTCAAGGAAATGAAGCCAATGGTTATTATGTCTTTGGCATGCAACGTAATTTGTTGTCTTTGGAGAGTGCTCATATATAGCTCAAGGTATGTTACTGGCCAATTTTTATGTATGATGTAGCTACATTTTTCGCAATTCTGTGATATCCTTGCTTCATCAATCTTAGTTAAAACATTGCTCTATATATGCTATGGAAATAAATGACTAATTATCAGATTCATCATGTGCTTTTATTACAAGAAAAAAATATAGTTACAGATGTTTCATATTCTAGTGACGCTAGATCTTGCTGGGCATTTTATTGTCTCTTGAAATTGCAAAATGAGTTTTGGCTGCTCCAAAGCAGGAATTAGTAGTTTGTTTGCCTGAGGAAGTCACTAAATCATACCCAAGCCTAATTGCAGGGGTCACTTTTTGCCACTCCTGCTCCAGGACTGGGGCACCATGTTGCTACACCTTGGCCTTGCTGGGAGAATATAGTCCTAATGTAAGTTTCTTTTGGTCTCCTTTTCCTTCTTTATAAACCCCCCTGTATCTCTCTCATGCAACTCGAATACTGTAATTGCTTCTGCTTGGGTAATATATGGTTCAATCCGGCGTAAGCCTGCCGTTGGTGTGTAAAAAAAAAACTAAGCACCACATGTTGCATTCTAAGTTTTTTAACTGCGCGCCTCTATCTAGCTACTGGACATGTGTTCCCTTTACATTTTGTTGTATTGCTGATATTTCATCAGGAAAAATATCAGGCCACTGCATGACAAAGTAAAACATGTTCTCAGTCTCCGGCATAAGGATGCGAAGGATGCCTTTGGTAGTTGTAGTGACTTTGTCAGATTTATTTTGAATGTATTGTAGGAGTATTATACGAGGGTAACTATTTTCAGACAACTGCTTATTGTTCCTAAAATTAAAATGGTGGCACCCTGTTGTTAATTCTGTTGATTACATTCTGAACTGTCATTAGCAATTGTCCTCTGAATACACAACCCTTATATTCTGAATCGTCAGCGCCTTCTTCTGCAGATGTCTCAGAGAATGTGCAGAGCAAGACGTGCTCTGTTTTTTTTTTGAAAGGTCTGCTCTGCATTTTCGCTCAGCGCGGCCACAATTTCTACATGGTCAGCATCGACATCTTGCCGAAGCAGCACTCAACGTGTCAGGTCGGCTTCCTGCAGTACGGCTTCTCCCACACAGTGGTGCAGATCCTGAACTCGCTCGACGTCCTCAACAATGAGGAGCTCAAGGAGTACTCCAGCTGGCCAACCTTCCGGCAGTACTACACTGACGGTGAGTTCTTCTGCGGGGCGACATCACGGTAGTATGTATGCACTCTGGCTTTCCTTCTCCCACGAGTATGGTTCAAAATTTGACTCTCTGTTACATTACACTGTACTCTGCATGGTATTGGAGTATGAATTATTCTATGAGAAATCTGTTTTGTCTAGCATCAGGGCATAGGAATATATTCGTTACTCTGCCATGTTCTGAATTTCTGAGGGCAATGTTGATAGATTTGGCAAATGGAAACATGTACCTGTTTCAGGCATAAAATTTGATCAGGTTTAAGGCAAGATACATCAGTGTTGCTTGTGGCTCAAAGGGTATGTGGATTTGTCAATGCGTCATTGCTGCATCCAGAAAATTAGTTCAGATCTTGATATTCAAGAGATAAAGTATGAGCGGAGTGCAGTCAGAGTCACTTTCTTCTTCTGTTTGTCATTGAAGGGTTTTTAAAAAAAAAAAAAAACTCGAGAAACTATGGTCGACTCTCAGTAAGGTCAAGATGGAAATAATTCTGAACATGTTGGAACAGGGTCGAGATGGAATGTTTTATCAAGTTAAAAGCCAACAGAGAGTTAAGCCCGTTGCTACACAATTTATTTGTCAAATAAAGTACTCACCCATAGTCTATGTGTTGGGAGTTGGGATTTGATGCAGGGTTCATCCAGTAGTCCATGCCCAAGAACTCATCCAAAACTGTTGGGACTAGCGAGTGGTAAGTCTGTTGATTAATACCAGAGAGTAGGGTCATATGGTGTCACAGTCATGCAGTTAGTTGTTAGAGTATCTGGTGAGCCTTAAAGACAGATGTCATGGCTCAGTGCCAACACCATTAAGTAATGTCAGCCTCTGGTTTGAGCAAATTTTTTGCTGTACACTAAAAAATGTGTTGTCAACTTGTATCATCCAATTATTAAAAAAGACTTGTATCATCAATAGGTTTCCAGGATGGTTTGAAATCTGATGAAAACCATTGTAATTTCTTTTTCAGATTTACTCATTAGTAACACATACCACTTGCCAGCTCTTTGGTTCATAAACCCAAGTGTGCTGCAGCACCTTCTTACACCTACAGGATAAATTATGGTATGGATTATAAGCCAATCCTACTTTTTATTAGAACCAAAAATTCAGGAATGCTATCCTTGGAAGTTAAGTCTTGTAGCATTTCTACTTCAGGGAAATGAAGCCGGTGGTTATCATGTCTTTGGCACGCAACTTAATTTGTTATCTCTGGAGCCAGACTTTTACTGGCCCATCTTTGATGTAGCCAGACTTTTCACAATTCTGTGATATCCTTGCTTCATCAATCTTAGTTAAAATATATGTGCTATTGAAATAAATGACTAGATATCAGATTCATCATGTGCTTTTATTACAAGATAATGGTATAGTTAGAAATGTTTCATACTCTAGTGACGCTAGATCTTGCTGCTCTTGTCTCATGAAATTGCAAAATGAGTTTGGGCTGCTCCAAGTAAAAATAGTGGTCCGTGAGGATGAGATGGAAGTGGGAATGGTTGTGCTTGTCTGACAAGTCACTGAATTGTAGCCAAGCCTAAATGTAGGGGTTACTTTTGTCATTAGGCACCACATGCTACATTCTTAGTTTTTGAACTGTATATGCGTGCCCCTTACATTTTGTTGTACTGCTAGTATTTCATCAAGAAAAACATCAAGCCACTGCGTGATAATGTAAAATATGTTCTCAGTCTGTGGCATAAGGATGTCAAGGATGCTCCCGTATCTGAACAACTCATGATTGATGAATAACTCATGATTTCCTGATGAATACAGTTAATATAATCCGTTACTCCTAATAATTACCTGGATTAGTTTTACGGGTATGAAATGGGGATGTAGATCAAATGATAGAGCACTTAATCAATCTGTGTAAGAGGCAGGGGGATCGATACCTCCCATCTCCAGTTTAAACTTTTTTTTCTTTTATAAACAATCGCTTTGTTTTTATCTGCAGGAAATGACAGGCGAATCTCCAGCTGATTGCTTTGTTTTTTATCTGCAGGAAATGACCGGCGAATCTCCAGCTAATTGGGCCAAGAACACCCATCGGCTACATTTCTATGAGTCGAGCTCTAGGTCCACGTTTGTGGACCAAACGCTCGCCCATTGGATTAGTATTATTTTATATTTTTCATTTTTGATTATTTTTTATGTTTGTTTCTTTCCTTTTCTCCTACTTTCCCTTTTTGTTTTTCATTTCGCAACATTTACCCAAATTCGGGAACACTATTTAAAATCATGAACAACCTTTATGCATGAAAATTCAAAAACAATTTCATTGAATTCAAAAAATGTTTATCGATTTTTAAAAATGTTAATCCAATTAGAAAAAAGTATAATTAAATTCAAAGTTTCATCATCAAACATGAAAAGTTTTCATCATATATGAAAAATTCTTCATCAAATTCAAAAATGTTCATCCAATTTAATTTTTTTTCCTTTATATACGACCGCTTTGTTTTTATCTTTATCTGCAGCTGATTGCTTTGTTTTTTATCTGCAGGAAATGACCGGCGAATCTCCAGCTAATTGGGCCAAGAACACCCATCGGCTACATTTCTATGAGTCGAGCTCTAGGTCCACGTTTGTGGACCAAACGCTCGCCCATTGGATTAGTATTATTTTATATTTTTCATTTTTGATTATTTTTTATGTTTGTTTCTTTCCTTTTCTCCTACTTTCCCTTTTTGTTTTTCATTTCGCAACATTTACCCAAATTCGGGAACATTATTTAAAATCATGAACAACCTTTATGCATGAAAATTCAAAAACAATTTCATTAAATTCAAAAAATGTTTATCAATTTTTAAAAATGTTAATCCAATTAGAAAAAAGTATAATCAAATTCAAAGTTTCATCATCAAACATGAAAAGTTTTCATCATATATGAAAAATTCTTCATCAAATTAAAAAATGTTCATCCAATTTAAACTTTTTTTCCTTTATAAACGATCGCTTTGTTTTTATCTTTATCTGCAGGAAATGACCGGCGAATCTCCAGCTAATTGGGCCAAGAACACCCATCGGTTACATTTCTATGTGTCGAGCTCTAGGTCCATGTTTGTGGACCAAACGTTCGCCCCTTCGATTAGTATTATTTTATATTTTTCATTTTCGATTTTATTTTTTATGTTTGCTTCTTTCCTTTTCTCCTACTTTCCCTTTTTGTTTTTCATTTCGCAACATTTACTCAAATTCGGGAACATTATTTAAAATCATGAACAACTTTTTTTTCTTTTATAAACGATCTCTTTGTTTTTATCTGCAGGAAATGACCGGCGAATCTCCAGGTAGTTGCTTTGTTTTCGATCTGCAGGAAATGACCGGCGAATCTCCAGCTAATTGCGCCAAGAACACCCATCGGCTACATTTCTATGAGTCGAGCTCTAGGTCCACGTTTATGGACCAAACGTTCGCACCCTGGATTAGTATTATTTTATATTTTCCATTTTTTATTTTTATTTTATTTTTTATGTTTGTTTCTTTCCTTTTCTCCTACTTTCCCTTTTTGTTTTTCATTTCGCAACATTTACCCAAATTCGGGAACATTATTTAAAATCATGAACAACTTTTATGCATGAAAATTCAAAAACAAATTTATTGAATTCAAATTTTTTTATCAATTTTAAAAAAAGTTAATCCAATTAGAAAAAAGTATAACCAAATTCAAAGTTTCATCCTCAAATATGAAAAGTTTTTATCATATATTTAAAATTCTTCATCAAATTCAAAAATGTTCATCCAATTTAAAGTTAGTTCATTAAATTCAAAAAACATTAATCTATTCAAAAACTATCCATCAAGTTTAAAAAGGTTCATTAAAATTAAAATAATGTTCTTTTTTTAGAAATTCGTGCACACTTTTTGAATAGGTAAGCATTTTTTTTTAAATTTATGAATGCTATTTTGAATTCATGAACATTTTTATAAAATAGTGAACATTTTCTAAAATATGGAAACCTATTAAAATTTATGAACATTTTTTAAAGTCTGGTTTGTTAATTGCTATGTCAACACATCTTAAGCTTGCCATGGCAACTGTTAAATGGCATGTGAAAAACTAAAAATTGCATGAACATACAGTAAGAAACAACTATAAATTGCCATGAACACACAGTAAGAAACAACTAAAAATTGCCATGTCATCACATCTTAAACTTGCCATGGCAAGTGTTAAATGGCACATGAAAAATTCCAACACTTGTCGTGAAAACACAACTTAATTTGTCATGGCAAGAGAATATTCTAGTTTCCATGGAAAAACACACGTTAAGTTGTCGTATCAAAAAACACATGTTAAGCTTGCCATGGCTAAACAACTAAAGTTATCATGGGGAAACAACTCTAAGTTTACATGTCAAAACATTAACCAAACTATTACCAACAACATGGATATAGTTTGAACCCAAATTCATGTACACACAAAATTCATGCATATGAAGTAAAACAAAAGGAAAAACAGTTTGGCATATACATGAGGATCACCTCAGTCGGTGAAAATGATGACACAATTACTGAAAATGAAAAACTGCCATCACTAAGGAGGGAAAACTTCTCCCAATCATCATTTCTACTACTGGTCCTTAGAGGGCACCAAATATCATCTTTATGTGGTCATAAACTAACGACACACATTACGTGGAGTTTGCCAGGAGAAAAACACAGTAAAAAATGCATCTACTCCAACCTATGACTTTAGCCGGACTAAAATGACATCAAACATGACGAAAAAAATCTCGCCAAAGGCCATTAGGCGTCCATTAGTAGCAACATGTTGAGAGAAAATGGGGGAGGGAATATGCTCACTAGGTGATTCGTTGTCGGTTCTGACGAAGCCATGGGCACCGCCGTGCTCCTCCTCTTCCTCTGCTCTGCACGTCAAAGCACCAGGGAGAAAGGGCCATGCCAACGTCTCCTTGATGGGAGTTGAGTGCGGTACGACGAGGACGGGCACCATAGGCAACATGCCCGGGAACCACGCATATCCCCGTCATCGACGGCGGTCAGGTGGTCCCCGACCTCCCCTGCAAATCTCGACGACGTGGAGTTGGTCAGCGAGGTGCCGAGTCCGGCCCTACAACATGGTGTTGGAAATATGCCCTAGAGGCAATGATTGTATTATTTATTTCCATGTTTATAATTAAGAGGTTAAATTCTATGTTATAACTGCTACGGTCCTGGAATTTGTGATTTAGTGAAAAACTCATAAGTACATGTGGAATGATAAACGGTAAAATCTGATTCCTAGTCTTGCCTCTAGGACTAGCTCAAGTGTTGTATGTGATCATGTTTTCCAGATCTTGAGATATTGTTAAGTGTAATGATAGTCTCAAAACAGCTTCGCGAGTATGACATTAGGAGAACGATCAAACTGAATTGACCCAAACTTGTTTGTTATACTTCGAGATCTTATCGTCACAAGTCAATCGATATAATGTAGAGAGTTAACATGTGCTTTTGTTCCTTAGACCATGAAAGTATTCTAGTCACCTCTTACCGTACGATGGACTTTGGGGGTTGCTCAAACGTCATCTATAACATGGTGATCATAATGACAAGAGGTTGCGTAGCTCAAGAGTGGGATTTGCTCCTCCAATGATGGAGAGATATTCTTAGGGCCCTCTCAGTGTGACGACATCCATCATCGTCTAGCCAGACACAGGTGACTAAGCACAGGGATGCCAGAAACATGTCAACGAGAAAGAATAACAAAACCGATAAGAAGGAGATCGGTATAGTGAGCATGAGAATGACTCAAGAGGATATCGATACATCTCACCTCGGGTTTTGTAAAGCATGACGAGGCAAAGGGAATAACACATGATAACCAAAGGTTCACTTGAATATCATTCGTGTAATCATAGGGACCAATATGAATGTCCACAGTTTCGCTATTGGTCATTGAATAAAAGGGGTTTTGTTCATATCTATGATTTACCGAACCAACAGGGTCATACACTTAAGGGAATCACGGTCTGCTGAGTGTCGGTGGTGTAAGAGTTATGAGAAAATATTTATGAAATAGTTTATGAATATCAAAATAGTTTTGAGAGAAACCGAAGGCATTTTGGAGTTACCGAAACTGTTTCGGGGAGTACTGGGTAATACGAGAATTAATATATATAGGAGGAAAATAGTTTACGGGGACTTAATATAAATAATAAAGGTCTCTAATAATGATTAGAAGGACTCTGCAATCTATCTATACCTACGAATAAAAGAAATATGTATTCTTAGTCCGTTTTGTTATTTTATAGAAAACCCTCTAATGTTTCTAACATTAAACCCGCAGTACATATCAAATGTTTTTTAAAATACTCATATCTTCTAAACCGTAACTTCAAATTTAACATGTTATATATGAAATTGGATTAGAAAAAAATGTAGAATCTAAATATGATGTTGGAATTTGATTAGAAAAATATGTAGAGTCTGAATATGATGCTATTTTATCTGTTAGCAATTGAAAAAAAATACTATCTAGGCTGCAATGTTAATCAACAATGCACTATCCATCTTTTTTTCATACCGGTACTGATTAAGATTGGGGATGAACACCTCAGGAAAATCAACAATTTAGCAATTTGCTAGAGACACCCAATAAATAAGGACACGCATGACAAAAAATAAAAGAAGGGCCCAATAAAGATTGGATGTCCTCTATAAAATAAATAAAAGAGAAAATGTAGAGGAAATCCGATAAAGATGAGATGCTGCACTATTCTCCTATATATAAGAGGAAAAAAGAGAGGACATGCATGAATAAAAAAGAAGGCATGCATGACAAAAAAATAAAATAAAAAACAAGTTTGATAAGATATAAATAGTGATGAAACGTGAACCAATACCTATGACATGTATGGCACGAAATAGTGATGAAGTAGGGGCACAAGTACCTGCATCCACAGGAGACCATACAAAGTGTTCTTTTCCAGACAAAAAAAATTCTCTTTTTATGATTAAAAAATTATGCATCTTTTTAACTACCTTTTTAGCAACTCTTCATGTATTTAACAAATATGCATGTGAAAAAAGTGTTCAAGAGTTACCCTAAGTTGGTGATTAAACTGAAAACTGCCATTGATGCACATATGTCTCTGTAGTGTGCTAATGTGTCATCATTTGTTTTTATCGTTTTTCTTTACTCGCCCATAACAACACCCCATTCCAAACATGACATGAATAAATGCATGATCACTTGCCCGTTTCTTTGTATAGATTAAATCTACATGCAAGCCGTGTTGAAATAGAACACCTGTAAAATCTTAAACAACACTTTTATAGGTAAGATCATCTTTGTTTGCACTGTAATTAAATTCTCAGATTATAGACCATTTTTTTGTAAATTAAGAGTGTGTGGCATTTTTTTTCTCCCGTTGTAATGCACGGGCCTTTTTGCTAGTTTATTTAAAGTTATTGGGCTGATACCTTAAAAAGGCCCAAGAAGGAAAGGTTAATGGGCCATATTGGGCCCATTGGTGGAGGCGCTCCACCTAGGGCTTTTTGGACAAGCCAAATGGGGGAAATGGGAGTCAGAGGAGGAATCCTCCTTGGCAGTTGCGCCAAGGGAGGGGAGCCCCCTCCCCAAGGCAGTCTCCCCCCTCTCCCATCTATATATGTGATATATGAGAGAGGGGGCGCCCCCTAGATATCAAATCCTTGATTCCGGGCGCCCCTCCTCTCTAGTTCATCTAGTTCTTCGATCTAGATTGATTATCTCTAGTTCCTCATAATAGAGAAACTCTACGCGGTTTTCTTCTTCTCTCTCTAATTATCAGGTAACGTCTAGCTTTGGACGACGAAGCGCTACTGGATCGTGAAGACCGTATGCGTGCAATCCGTAGAGGGCTCATACTTTTGGTCTTCGGTTTGAGGGATTGATTGTGAACGGTTCGCGGGACTTCATCGACGATCTACACCTACTCTCCTTCCGCAGCAACTCGTAGTTGACAACGATCCGATATAAACCTTGTATGCATCTTCATAGTGTTCCTGATTGATCGTAGGACGATTTTTTTGTTTTCTACTATGTTTCCCAACACGTGGCAGCCGCGACGCATTGCTCCTTGAGGTCGCAGTCTCTCGACCAGCGGTTCGGCCCGACGCTTGGAGCCCTTGCGGCCCAGCCTCCGCAAAATTTGATGAAGTTTGGACATTCGAAGAGCTCGTGGCAAAAAAGACAAATTTTGAATGTTTGAGAAATATTTGAGAAAAACATTGTTCAAGGAGCCCAAGCTTGGAGTGCTCCCAGGGATAGAAAATGCATTGGAAAGGCAAAATCCACTATCTCCCTCTTCTTTAATTCCTCCACCTCTAATGTGCTAAGTGCATGTACAAAATGAGTAGACCATGTGTTGAATGTTATTGTGCTTGATTCCCGTGTGATGAGAGAGAAATATTTTTCTCTACTTTAAAGTGCATTAGGAAGATAGAAGTACACTATTTTATAGACAAATTTCATGCTAAACTTACATTTGTGTGAGGACGGATGGAGTAGGTAAGTTTATTTACAGAGCTATGCATGCAGACGTTTCTAACATGACATGGTACATACTAGAGTCCAGGAGGCACGTCGCGAGCCTTATGAACACCGCATGCAAAAATATCTACCGTGCTATATGGGACTAATAAACCAGGACGAAGCGAGCAGTGCAGTGCTACATGAAAGCTAACTGCGAACAGGACTAGTTGACAAGCTACATGCATAAAGGAAACTGGGTAGACACCATGGATGCTGCAAAGGGGTTTTTTCCGAGATGCTGCAACAAAGATACTGCAAAGTGGTAGTCGCCGAAGCAGCTGCAACACAGGCGCCATGCTGCAATGGGGCAAAGTTTTTTTTTTCATTAGAGGAGTTTGGCGAGCTCACGCGGTGTTGCCATGGAAGTGCTGCATTGGTGGCGTCACCGTCGCTGCCGTTCACAACATCACCTCTGAGATGAGCTTGGCAGCAACCGGATGGTATGTACCAGCTACGTACTCTTTGCTGACAGGCCGATCCACCTGTTTCGCGCCCTGGCCGGAGTTGTCGACGTTGCACGCGTACGCCTGGTAACGGGCAAGTCTCCAACTCGTTTCCGTTAAGTGAACTGGAAAAGTTTCTTTCTTGAAGGTCAAGTTAGGACACAGGCCGGCTTCGGACCCAAATTAAACCTATCTGATCGTTCCTCAACTACTATAAGTACAAGACCCGACGCCGAGGCGTTGGACCCTAAACCCACGGAGAAACTCTCGAGGCCTAAGAAACCCTAGCGATCCTCCTCGACACCCGATCGATCGACGTCCCAACCGAGAGCTTGCGGCGGCCAGCATCACATGGAGTCGGCGATGACGACGTGGACGGCCGTGGCGTCGTCGGTGGCGGACCAGGGGCGGAAGCTGGCGGCGGCGGCTGGGCCGACGTGCTCGACCGTGGCGGAGAAGGGGCGGCAGGCGTGCTCGACCGCGGCGGAGACGGGGCGCGAAGCGTGCTCGTGCGCGGCGGAGGTGGGGCGCCAGGCGGGGACGGTGGCCTGGAAGCTGACGCGGAGCACGGGGAAGGCGGCGTGGATCGCAGGGACGAGCTTCCTGGTGCTGGTGCTGCCGCTCATGATCCTGACGGACCGTGAGGCCGCGTTCAACGAGATGGATAACGCGCGGACAGAGTACCAGACCCTCTTGGGCCCTCCTTCCTGGTAGTTGTCGCCGCCCGACGCCGTCATCGGGGCAAAAAGTAGTGCTAGCAGTGTTAGGGGTTTTCGATCTAGCTAGATTTTTTTGCTTGTTTGATTTACTTGTCCTCGGGTAGCAAAAGTAGTAGCAGTAGTGGTGGTGGTGGTTTTGGATCGAGACAACTCTTGTGGATTTTGCTCAGCGATTTGCTTCTCGGTTTGGATCAAATATCGGCATTGTGTGTTCCGGAAACAAGTAAGCAATTGGTTCAGTTATGCTTGCAAATCGTTAATTCTTCTTACTCTTCCATAACATTGCCAACTGCTGGAAACAGTGTCTCTTGGGCACAGCCGTTGATTAGAAATTCCGATAATGAGTATGGTGATTGTGGTGGGCTCCTGAATTAATTACAAGTAGTCACCCATGGGTTGTTGACTTGCAACGCTCAAATGATGATTGTGAATACGTGGCAACTAAAGAAGCATGTACTCTAGCGTTGCACGATTTTTGTAAGCTGTGTTGCTTGTCTGTGTGTTAGGAGAGCAGTTTTTCTGTTGTTGCCCGGTGCTTTGTCATGTATCTACTTCTCTGTTGTATCTGTCATCTGCCTTCAGTACATAGAGCATCTTCAGCTAAGCACTGCACGTTTCCAACCTGCATATACATGTTGCAGAATTACTGTGCATTTGGTTCTTTACTTTGACTCAATTTTGTCTGTGATTCATGCTATGAGAGTACCTTGAACGTCATACATCTTTTGTGCTAATTTCGTTCCTTTGCTGACCAGCACGATTTGGCCACCTACATCTTGTCACTTCTCACGTCCTCCTCTTTTTTCGAACCACACGGAGAAACTGCATGTGTATTCATGAAGAAAAGAGAAGATACAAAGCCAACGAAGGCCCGACTGACTATACGTCAGGTGCCTAAAAATAAAACTGCATCTGTCGCTTTCATCCGGGGCCCTTAGATCTTCATCCAACGGTGGAAAACAGATCGCACCACCTCCATCCTCTTCTTCCTCGCGCAGGCACCAGCCAACCCAGGCCTAACTGAATACCTCCCCCGCCCCCCCCCTCCCCCCCGCCCACCCCGCCCTCCTCTCGACCTCACATCCCTCTAAGCCCAGCTGCACCGGAAAACACTGGCAATCTCTTGCCCCCCCTACCCCCTAAGATAGATAACAGGGACATGGCTTCCTCCAATGTGGCCATGGCTTCCTCCTAAGTAGATAGTGGGGTTGTCTTCTCCGGCGAGATCCGACGTGAAGGAAGGAAGAAGGTTATTGAAGCGAGAAAATATTTCCAGGTACATGAGAAAAAGCAAAACCGAAAAGCTAAGCAGCGAGCACAAAGGACAAGCTCAGGCATTGTTGTGTGTTCGCCAGTGGTTGATTGGTTCTGCGATCTCCATGGACGGTGTCATGCTTCCCTTTCGGCGGTGCGCTGCTCCATCCTTGACCCCAACAGGAGTGCCGCTTTGTCGCAACCCTCTGTCATCTCTAAGGTACACCCCCCTTCATGCTGGATTAGGCGACCGCTCATTTTCCTCAGGATGTGACTGGTTGCTATGCTCATTCTTGCTCTGCCAGATTCGGGCGCCTCGTCGTCGGATATGGTATTTTCTGCAGATGTTGTCTCGTCCTTGGCCGGATTTGGTCATTCAGGTCGTCGGGGACGTGTGCAGCGCTCGGTGCAGTGCTTGCAATTCGCCCCCTTGTCTCCTATTTGTTGTTTCGGTTGTGAAACTGGTCATCATTGGGCCGATCTGGCTATGGCTCTGTCTAATCTGGTCCATCCGCCCGCTCATCTCCGGCCGATTTGTGATTTTGGTCGTGGTCGTGTGGTGGTTTGTTGTTGGTTGATCATGGATTCACGTGCTGCTCGAGATACGTCTCCAGCTTCTGTGGTCATGGTTGGCTTCATCCTCAATGCTCACATGCGAGCTTTTTTGCTTCCCCCTGGTTTATGCCTGTCCAGCCCAATGCCCCGCTCTATGGACTAGGTGGAGATAGATCTTGTGGCATCTAGCAGGTGGCCTTTGTTGTCCAGTGATGTGTCGTTATACTCATGCAAATGATTTGGATCATTGCGGTCACCGTCACTGTTATATACGGTAGTTGAGATTGGGTTGTGTTTTAGGCTTTGGAGTTGTGTTTCAGGCTTTGCAGTGGTCGGGTCTCACTCCAATGCTTTTTGTCGTATCTTTTTCTTAGTCTAGGTTGATGCCAGTCATCCATCTACTTGTGGATGTCCTCATTTTGTGCCCGGGGTGGTGCTTTGCTTTGCTCTATGATCCATGCTCTCTGCATACAAACTCAACGATAATCCTAACTTGGTCGTAGAGGCATTCCACCATCAAGCTAATAATTTCATCATCTAGATCACTACATGTGTAGGCTTTTAACATCTGCTTCTTCGTCTTCTTGGGCATGATGCAATATCACCAACTCTTCATCATACAAATGAAACCGTATGCTATCTAATTTTTTCTTAACCATGCAATGGCCCTTTTGGGCAGTGCTCTGATTGAACTAAATTGAGTAGAGTAATGGTTCTTCCACCGTTAGAGAAAAGCTCGTAAATAGTTTGTTTTTCTTTCAAATGATTGAAAATAACTTACGAAAAAGTGGAAGCATCCAAATACCTCGTGAAAATCAACCGAGAAAAAAAATCTAGGGGTGTAAGGAGCCAAACAAAGTATCCAGATATTTCGAAACATGTGCCGAAAGGATGGCAATGGGTAAGGTATGGTGCGGGTACAATAATCCCATACCCATACACATGCTTCTTATGGGCATGAAATCATACCCATACCCTACCCATCGGGTAAATATCCATGTTCATGCCCATACCGATACCCTATCAGGCAAATCAACACAACATCAAAGAGCGGTGTCATAATTGCCAGTTCCATGTGTGGTGGTGCCAGCCACCGAGAGGTTTCTATGGCTAGAGTTTTTTTATTGGGAGGAGGATGTGGGTGAAGGTATAGATCTTACATACAATGAATCGTTAGCTTAAGGTTTATGACACATAATGTGACCCAGTACTAAGATAATCGAGTAGGGTATGAGCTTACCCATGGGCACAAAATTGTACCCATGCCCTAACCATGACTAGCCGGGTAGGGTTTGGGCACTGCGCCCATGGGCATGAAAATATTCCCATACTGAACCCATGAGAGTCCGGTACCCACGGGTAACCATGCCCATGGGTAAAACTGCCATCCTGGCCTGAAATCTTCAAAAAATAATAATTGAAAATAGAAAAGGTCAATTAATTTCTGCTAGTTACAACATGTGGTTTGGGCCACAAATACTTATATTGAATTATAAACCAAGTCACAATACAAACAACAGTCAGTACGAACATACACATGACAATCGACGACTTAATAAATATTATTTGTTCACGAATAAATGGCATGTGCGTCCTCGGCTACCACGATGGATCGGTGGACAGTCCCGCGGAACGGCAGCTGCCACAGACGAAGAATATAAACAAGTTAGCTAGAATAGAAAGTCAGAGATGCATAATTTAACTTATTTGATTCACATGGAAACAGCAGCAGTGGTAGCTTAATTATGGTTGTTGTCACAGGTAGACGGACCACACGCAAGGATACCGCCAACGAAAACTAGCAGAACGAGGAGGATCAACATCAGCGAACCGAGGAGGCCGGGTAGTTGTTCTTTGCCATTATTATTAGTTGACGAGATGGTTTGCTTCCTTCCTGTATGTACTTGGAGTGGCAACTATCTGTGTGCCTTTGCAACTTGTGACCCAACAAAACAAGCCGTTAGGTGCAAATGGGGGTTGGTGGAAGGAGGTGTGCATGCATGACTGTGCCGGACAAGGAAAGAGTATGAACACACGTGCTACGAAATTGGCAGACAGAGGTGCCGGGCAGGCATTTCAGAATCCAACATACATTTGACTGACTTTAGCTATTATTCATTTCACTTTCCCGGACTGTCTTGATCGCTTCTTTCTAAATGGCCCTATGTTGTGTCCTCTAGTCATTTTTATCGGAATTCATCTGACAAGGATGAAGTGGACAAGTGGGAGTGATGATCGGAATCATGGAATGAAGCGATGGTTGAGGCTGGTGGGACAAGGAAGTCAAGTCTCAAGTAGCATGCAAAATTAAAAGGATGAAAATTCAAACCCAAATCCGTCTTTTGTATAGAGAAACGAGAAGACCAAATTCATTCGTGGATAGTGTCTTTTGTGCTTGCTGTCCTTTTCGATGCTACTGTACATTCGGAGTGTTGTTACATAGGCGGCGGGCATGAAGGCGGCACATGTAGGTCATCGCAGAGCAGTGCCAATGATGGTGTGCGAATGTCTTGCCGGTACTATCTCAGCATGGGCGCATGCATGATACCGACACATGTCCGAATTGGCGGTCCGGTGCCCCTGCCAAGAGGCCTGATCTAAGCCAATCAATGGGGGCAAGGGTGGCAGCCGTTGGAGCAGCGGCCCCTAGGATAGTGGGGGTCAAAGGCGGTGTGGCAGTGTCGGGAAGCGGGATGGCAAGGTCCTCAAGCTGGTTCTAGCGTTTTTAGCAGCGGCAACATCAAACTCTCCCAGCGTCAGAGTTCGGCTAACTAGTTATCGTCAGTCAACAGGTAGAAATGTTTCCAGAAGTGATAGATTTGACAACAAGTATGCATGGACTCCAGGTGAAACCGAGGATCTCGCCTCTTCAGCTGATCAAGCAATGTATGCATGTGTTGTGCTGTTCTAGAAGACGTCGGCTTGAAGCTTGGCTTCAAGGATGAGAATCCCAAGTTTGACAATTGGTTAAACACGTCAACACTCGTGCACATGCGACGACCCCCTTCTTGAAGGCTACATCTGCGGTTAGCACACTTGTCTTTGTTTGGTCACATGTCATATATTATGTAGTGGGATTGTGGAGATAAGATCCATTTTTGGATGGCCTCTTGTTGTTTTTTCTAAGCTAATTTGTTTGGTATCATTCAATAATTAATAATATATGGTTGTGTGCATCAACCAATACAGAGCCCCGGGGTTTATCATTCATTTAAAAAATAATGGTTCTTTTTAAAGAAAAACACTCATAAAAAATGATAGATACAACAGGAATTATTTCAAATTCCTTAGAAAAATCTCCAAAAAATAATTCGGGGTGCAAGGAATAGGATCCATATGAAGTAAAGATCATATACTCATCCTCAAAAAAAATGATCATATACTCATAGGACGACCCCTCCTTGATGAAACATACACCGGCTCACCATTAAATACTGATAATAAATACGCCAATATATACTCACGGATAGCTCTGATTTTTTATTTATTTTTGGCCATCAGATCCAATAATCAAAGTCCAGCATGGGCAAGAGAACTTCCCGACTCATTGTAGTACTATTTATTTATAAACCAGGCCACAATACAAACAAAAATACGGGGAACATCAACACACACACAACAATCGACGCATCAAGAACATACAATATTATTCGGTTCAGAACAAAATCGACGCCGGCGAATGCGAGAGCCTACTAAACCCTTCGTGCTCCATGTTGTGCTTATGAGCCGCCATTACGGATCGGCGGGCAGTTTCGCTGAGCAGCAGCTGCCACAAATGATGAACAAAAAACAAGTTAATAGGCTAGAAAAAAAGGAGTACGTACTACGTACATGGAAACAGCGGCTGTGGTGGTAGCTTGCTTACGGTTGCTGCAGGTGGTCGGCCCACCTCGTGCGAGGATGCCTCCAACGAAAACCAGTAAAACCAGGAGGATCAGCATCAGCCGAACCGAGGTCGCAGAGGAGTTCTTCTTCGCCATCCTCGATCGTTCGACTCTGTGCTTCCTCCCTTGCTGTATTTCTACTTGGATTGCAAGCTAACAATCTGTGCAATGGGTGCTCAACTTGATAAGCACTTATATAGAGAGTAGTACGTAGGTAGTACTAGTTTTCATGTGGAAGCTACAGGTTAGGTGCAAATGCGGAAGAAGAAGAAGAAGAATGAATTGTGTGGTGCTTTGGGGGTTGGTGGAAAGCACAAGAAATGCATGACTGCACCGGACGAGGAAGGAAGGAGTACTGTAGTACTACAAGTTAATCAATGGATAATATGATTCTCCTATCATATGCGAGTGAGAACGCACGTTGCAATACATTGACTGACTGATGACTCAATGCACAAGTCTTTGTCGATTCTTTCTTTCTAAAATGCCCTTTAATCATCTATAGTGGAACATCTAGTCATTTGTGTCGGCATTCATCTGGAAAAAAAAGAATTCATCTGATAATTGGACCTCCGAGCCCGAGTACGTAAATGCGGTCGGACGGTCGGTCAAAAAGGAAGTCAAGCCTCAAGTAGTATATATGCATGCATGCAAGAACTCGTGCTGATTAATTCAAAGGATGGAAGTTGGCACCTCGAGGCGGCTAGCTGACGCGGTCACGGAGGCCCTGACCACACATCCACATGCCTGAATAATTTTTTTGCGGGTCACACCTAATGGCTGATGCAACAACCAAGTAGTACCTCCGATCACTGCAAGAAGCATAAACAATGGAAATGGTGTGTCTAAGGGCATGTTTGGTTGACGTCCTGTGAGCATCTCCAACAGCCGCGCACGCGCGACGCGCTAAAAATCAAAATACAGCGCCGAGTGAGCCAGGTTTTGCATGCAGCGTTGCGTTGGCTCGAACGCCCCTGCAAAATAAAGCACGCCCGAGCCGTTCAAGAAGGCGCGCTATATTTTATTTTATTTTTCTTTTTGTGAACTGCGATTCGATACATATTTGGTGCTGAGCATACAAATATGGAGATAGTTCAGCACATAGCCTGCTTCTACGATACAAAATGCGTACATCTAGACTTCTCCAACGATACATAGTTCATAGTTCGTCACATATAGCCTGCTTCTACGATACGAAAAACTATTACTCGTTATTCTCCGACACGGACTCTGCCTCGGTAATGCCCTCCTCCGACGTCTGAACATAGGCGTCAAGGAACCGCTCGTCGCGGGAGTCCCATGACGACGCATCTCCTAGCGCGATGTTGTATTTAGTGACCGTCTTCCGCGTTCGCTTGTCCTCGCGATAGGCGGCTCGCTCCTTCCTCCTCTCCTCTCTCTCCACCCTCCTCTCAGCGAAGAATTGTTCCTTGTTGACGATGTCTTGCGGGAAGCGTTGCCTCCACAGCGCCATGGCTTTCTCGTCCATCTTGGCCAGGCTGAGACGGCGCTCCCGCCTCCGGTTGTTGCGACGATCCTCGTCAATGATAAGCCGCGGGAAAGGCGCCAACTCCTGTGCCCGCTCCGACGTCGCCATGTCGGTGAAGTTCATGTCCTATCGGGCCCGCCGGAGGCGGCACGCCGCAATGTCGTACGCGCAGGGCGCCATCCTGGGCGGTGTTGAAGGTTCCAAGGCCAAGGCGCACGTCGCCGCCCGACCGAATCGAGTCGGAGTAGGTGCCGGACGGACGCACGCAGACGCCGCGGTAGCCCGAACCTCCCCGACGGCAAGGCGGCATGGTGGTGCGGTGGTGTCGTGTCGGTGGCGAGGAGAGAAAGCGGTAGAGGGAGCGAGAGAGAGCGGCAGAGGGCGCTGCAATTTTATAGGCACGCCGGACGCGGTGCGCCAAATCTAGCACGCGAGTTGCCGCCTTTTCCGGCGCGCGCTAGTTTGCCGCCACTGCTGGAGTGCGCGAAAACGTCCCGCGTGGACTAAAAAGCCAGTTTACCGCGCGCGCGTCTTTTGACGCGGCTATTGGAGATGCTCTGAAGGTCGTGCCTGAAAAAATCAAGTGCCTGGACTGGATTTGAGATGGCGCTGTTTGTTGCCTGGCCAGGCGAAGGCTGTTTGGTTCATGTCCAAGCCTGGGATGTTAAATATACTAAACAAGTCTGCAGATCACTTGTACTTTCTGGTATTTTATATTGAGAAATATCCATATTTCAACCCTCAACAAACCACACAGTTTGATTTTCAACCTTGATCTCTGAAACCGGTCGAATTTAACCCTCAGCTTGTCACAAAGTTCAATTTACAACCTTTGACTCGGTTTCGGACTGGTCAAGCGGTCTTGACCCCGTCAAAAGCCGACTGGGCAGCCCAGTCAGCATGCCATCGATACGTCTCCGTCATATCTACTTTTTAAAACACTTTTGCCCTTGTTTTGGACTCTAACTTGTATGATTTGAATAGAACTAACCCGGACTGATGCTGTTTTCAGCAGAATTGCCATGATGTTGTTTTATGTGCAGAAAACAAAAGTTCTCAGAATGACCTGAAACTCCACGAAATATCTTAGAATAAATAATAAAAAATCCTCGCCAAAGATGAAGACCAGGGGGCCCACACCATGTCCACGAGGGTGGGGGGCGCGCCCCCCCTCCTGGGCGCGCCCCCCTACCTCGTGGGCCCCCTGGAAACCCTCCAACGCAAACTCCACCTCCATATATTGGCTTTCGGGGAGAAAAATATTAGAGAAGAAATCATCGCGTTTTACGATACGGAGCCGCCGCCAAGCCCTAATCTCTCTCGGGAGGGCTGATCTGGAGTCCGTTCGGGGCTCCGGAGAGGGGGATTCGTCGCCGTCGTCATCATCAACCATCCTCCATCACCAATTTCATGATGCTCACCGCCGTGCGTGAGTAATTCCATCGTAGGCTTGCTGGACGGTGATGGGTTGGATGAGATTTATCATGTACTCGAGTTAGCTTTGTTAGGGTTTGATCCCTAGTATCCACTATGTTCTGAGATTGATGTTGCTATGACTTTGCTATGCTTAATGCTTGTCACTAGGGCCCGAGTGCCATGATTTCAGATCTGAACCTATTATGTTTTCATGAATATATGTGAGTTCTTGATCCTATCTTGCAAGTCTATAGTCACCTACTACGTGTTATGATCCGGCAACCCCGAAGTGACAATAATCGGGACCACTCTCGGAGATGACCATAGTTTGAGGAGTTCATGTATTCACTATGTGCTAATGCTTTGTTCCGGTTCTCTATTAAAAGGAGGCCTTAATATCCCTTAGTTTCCAATAGGACCCCGCTGCCACGGGAGGGTAGGACAAAAGATGTCATGCAAGTTATTTTCCATAAGCACATATGACTATATTCGGAATACATGCCTACATTACATTGATGAATTGGAGCTAGTTCTGTGTCACCCTATGTTATGACTGTTACATGACGAACCACATCCGGCGTAATTATCCATCACTGATCCGGTGCCTATGAGTTTTCCATATACTAGTTCTCGCTTATTTACTTTTCCTTTGTTACTGTTACAATCTCTACAAAATACCAAAAACATTACTTTTGTTACCGTTACCACCACTATCATATTACTTTGCTACTAAACACTTTGCTGCAGATACTAAGTTTCCAGGTGTGGTTGAATTGACAACTCAGCTGCTAATACTTGAGAATATTCTTTGGCTCCCCTTGTGTCGAATCAATAAATTTGGGTTGAATACTCTATCCTCGAAAACTGTTGCGATCCCCTATACTTGTGGGTTATCAAGACCTTTTTCTGGTGCCGTTGCTGGGGAGTACAACTCTATTCCATGAGTTACTTGGGATTTCTATCTGCTGGACACTATGAAGAATTTGAAAGACGCTAAGACAACAATTTATCCCTCAACTACGAGGGGAGGTAAGGAACTGCCATCTAGCTCTGCACTTGATTCACCTCCTGTTATGAGTAAGCTAGCGACACCTAAACCTGCTTCTGCTATTCGTTCCGATATGTCGCATGTTATTGATGATGCCACTTCTGCTATGCATGATACTTATGATGAAACTACTTCTATGCTTGATACTACTGTGCCCCTTGGTGAATTCTAGATGAGCAAATTTCTAGGTCTAGAGAAAGAGAAATTATTGAATCTGAATACAATGATGAAAGTGATGATGAAAATATGCCTGCTATTCCTGAGGGTTATCTTTTTGATGCGGAATCTTCTGCAGCTATTGTTGCTTGCCAAGATAGATATGAACTTAAGAGGCTACTAATTAAATGGAGTAAAGAATGTCTTAGAGATAGAATGAAACCCGACCCTGCTTTTGCTACTTCACCTATCTGTGTTCCTGATAAGGATTATTATGAATTTTCTGTTGATCTAGATATAATCACTTTGGTTGAATCTGATCCTTTTTATGGCTATGAATCTGAAACTGTTGTGGCACATCTTACTAAGTTAAATGATATAGCCGCCCTGTTTACTAATGATGAGAGATCGCGCTACTTATATATACTCAAAATATTTCTGTTCTCATTAAAGGGTGATGCTAAGATATGGTTTAATTCTCTTGATCCTGGTTGTGTGCGTAGTCCCAAGGATATGATTTATTACTTCTCTGCTAAATATTTCCTTGCTCATAATAAACAAGCTGCCTTGAGGGAAATATACAACTTCGTGCAAATTAAAGAAGAGTGTCTCCCACAAGCTTGGGGGAGGCTTCTCAAGTTACTTAATGCTTTGCCTGATCATCCTCTTAAGAAACCTGAAATACTTGATATCTTTTATAATGGACTAACCGATGCTTCCAGAGATTACCTGGATAGTTGTGCTGGTTCTCTTTTCAGGGAAAGAACACCGGATGAAGCTAAAATTCTATTGAATAATATGTTGACGAATGAAAATAATTGGGCACCTCCTAAGCCAGCTCTAGAGCCAATTACTGAGCCTATTCTTAAACCAACTCCAAAGAAGAGAGGTGTTCTATTTCTCACTCCCGAAGATATGCAAGAGGCAAAGAAATCTATGAAAGAAAAAGGTATTAAAGCTGAAGATGTTAATAATTTACCTCCTATTGAAGAAGTATACGGTCTTAATTTACCGCCTGTTGAAGAAGTATATTATCTCAATTCTTTATTCACTGAAGAACCTCCTGACCCCGATATCCCGACACAGGTAGTAAAGGTAAATTCTCTCTATAGATATGATAAAGCTGAAGTCCCTCCTACTAAAATTGCTAGTCAGTGCTTGGATGAGTTTGATAACTTTATGTTTAAGCAAGATGACTTTAATGCCTATTTTGTTAGACAATTAAAACAAGATGCTTATATGATTAAATGCTTGGGTGATTATATGGCTAAAGTTAGAGGTGAACTTAAACTTGTTAGCAAACATGCTTCTATGGTCACCACTCAAGTAGAACAAGTACTTAAGGCTCAAAAGAAGTGCTTGATGAAATAAATAGTAAGAAAAATGATTATGCTGTTAGAGTAGCTACTAGAACTGGTAGAATGACTCAGGAACCTTTGTATCCTGAAGGCCACCCTAAGAGAATCGAGCAAGATTCTCAGAGAAATAATATTGATTTACCTAGTTCTTCTAAAAGGAAGAAAAAGAAAAATGATAGGACTTTGCAAACTTCTAGTGAACCTATTGCTGAACCACCTGAGAATGCAAATGATATCTCTATGTCTGATGCTGAAACACAATCTGGAAATGAACATGAACCTAGTGAAAATGTTAATGATGATGCTCAACCTAGTAATGATAATGATGCAGAAGTTGAACCTGCTGTTGATCTTGATAACCCACAATCAAAGAATCAACGTTATGACAAAAGAGACTTCGTTTCTAGGAAACATGGTAAAGAAAGGGAACCATGGGATCAGAAACCCCTGCCTTTTCCTCGGAAACCATCCAAGAGAAAGGATGATGAGGATTTTGAGCGCTTTGCTGAAATGATTAGACCTATCTTTTTGCGTATGCGATTAACTGATGTGCTCAAAACAAATCCTTATGCTAAGTATATGAAGGATATTATTACTAATAAAAGAAAGATACCGGAAGCTGAAATTTCCACCATGCTTGCTAATTATACTTTTAAGGGTGGAATACCAAAGAAACTTTTCATGTTAATGGTAACGAGCATATGGTACACTTTCCGAGGAAACAACCTCAAGTTTATAGTATCAATTCTATTGGAAAAATTCCATCGATTATATTTGGAGGTTCTGAATTTCCTCTCCCTACTGTCAAGAAGAAATATGATATACTTATTATTGGGGATTTTCATATCCCCGTTGAGGTAACATAGTGTTATTCGAAATTTCTCCAGTTCCATGTTAATCGGATGGAGTTTGTTAACAAGACTTGATCAACCTTGTTAGTGGATTCTTTTTGATGAGCATGAGATGGATGAAACTAGAAGCACAACCTTCTATACCCTCTTTATATTTTCTGTTATTTAGTAGAAATAAAGTAAAATAGAATTATTTTTCTGTTTGTTTCCTGATTTATCCGTGCAATATAAAAATATCCCGAAAATAAAAGTCCTCAGAATGCCCTGCCAATTTAATATGATTTTTTCGGGAATATTTGAGGATTTACTATGCAAAAATTACCGCGGGGGGAGCTGCCACCTGGCCACGGGGGTGGAGGGCGCGCCCCCCCTGCCTCGTGGGCCCACGGTGGCCCTCCTCCACTTATCCCTGCACCCATCTTCTTCATCTGCCTCACACAAACACGAAAAACCAACTCAAGCACGAGTTCCAGCCCCTGTTGCTGTGATTTTCGATCTCCTTGCTCAAAGCACCTCTCGCAAAACTGCTTGGGGAGATTGTTCCTTGGTATGTGACTCCTCCATTGGTCCAATTAGTTTTTGTTCTAGTGCTCTATTCATTCAAATTTATGCTGCATAGGTGACCATGTTCTTGAGCTTGCATGTCAAATTTATATGGTTCCAAGTAGTTCTAATGCTTGATATAGGCTCTAGGCACTTGTGGGAGTAGTTGCTATCAATTTTATTGAAGTTGGTTCACTCTTATTTGAAGTTACTAACAAATTTCAGAAATTTCTCAGAGGAAACAATATGTTTAGGAGGATGTTCCAAGGTAGTTCTTCGAGGAAGCAAGGTCCCAGGCTTGCAATGCGCGATGCTGACGAGGAACCGCCAAGAGACGCTCCTGTGAGGCCCTGTGAATGGCCTTCGGAAAATTTTATGGATCAAGCGGGAATCCAAG
Source organism: Triticum aestivum (assembly GCF_018294505.1). NCBI lineage: Eukaryota > Viridiplantae > Streptophyta > Magnoliopsida > Poales > Poaceae > Triticum > Triticum aestivum. The sequence goes on from NC_057807.1 coordinate 700,808,427, forward strand.
AAGAATTCAACGCATATATACGCAATGCCGGTCTTGAGGACTTGAAGATGACAAATGCCCCCAGTATCATGATCTCACAAGTTCATTTGTGAGGAGGTTTGAGTTTTCATCTTCGCGCAATTCTCCTTCAGTCATGTTTGACCTTTATGACAAATCTTATACCATGGACTTAGAGGACTTCACTTTTGCTTGCAAACTTCCATCTTGGGGTAGTGTCAGGGATCCCCCTAAACCTGAATATAGAGACTTTCTTGCTAAAATAACTGTGGGGGAATCTAGAGATATAACACAAGCCACTATAGGGAGCATTCACTTTCCTGCTATACATTATTTCGCTCTCTTCATAGGTAGATGCATAAATGCTAAGGATGAAGCATGTCACACGTGTGTCCCTGATCTCAGCATTCTCAGAAGTGCTGTGTTAGGAGACCAATCTTATCATATGGGAGCCATTGTAGCTCGCAGGTTGCATTATAATAGACATAACGGAGATTTCTTTGGAGGAATTTATGCAACCCGCTTAGCTAATTTTCTTGAGATAGACATTCGTGAGGGTGATATGGAGTTAACCCCTACTTATTTGGATTTTGATTCTATGGTTTCCCACCAGTTTGTTGAGAGGACTGAACCACCTCTCCAGTATCGACTAATCTTTAACAAACGACATGTAGTCCATATTATTCTTCCTGCTCCTGCCTTCTTTGATTCTCAGACAAAAATAAGATATATTATTACCAGAGAGGAGGCAGATGAGTACGAGAGAAGAGCGGAGGCAGCTCGACGCTACGCTGCAGCTCAGGAGGCGATAGCCGCTGCATCACAGTATGACCCCAGCTTCACCTACGGGTATCCGCCAGGCTATCCCTGGCAATAGACCAACTTAGGCCAAAAGCCTAAGCTTGGGGGAGTACGTATTTCCCACCGAAATTACATTCATGTTCACACACACTCATTGCTAGATGTCGGTGCTCATACTCTTTCACTGTAATATCCATGCTAGATTATTTTCTTTTTCCTGCCTTCTTCTTGTGTGTTTAATAAACCTTAAGAAAAACAAAAAAAATAGTAGTAGTTTATTTCTTTGCTGTAGTAATTAAAAGGAAAACCCAAAAATATTTCCCGTTCTTCTTTTGCTTGTTGGGAGCTTTCCCGTGTAAATAGTTTTTATTTCTTTTCTTTTCTTTGGGGGTTAGTAGGAGAAGACCATGATTAAATTGTTGAAGTGGCTCTTATATGCATCATTGTTGATTTAACCAAGAGCCCATATTGCCTTGTCTTCTCCTGTTTATTGAATGCTCGCAGATTCCAGCTTAGTCCAATGCACGTGCACTCTTATTACTATTCACACCATTCGGTCATGCAAGTGAAAGGCAATTATGATGATATATGATGGACTGACTGAGATGGGAAAAGCTGGTATGACCTCGACCTCTCTTGTTTTTGTAAATATGATGAGTTCATCGTTCTTGATTCGGCTTATTATGAATAAACATGTCTGCAATGACAATTAGAGATCATAGTTGCGCGTGCCATGCTTGATTAGCTATGAGTTATAATGGTTTACCTTGCTTGCCAACATGCTATTAAAATGGTTGTGATGTGGTATGATGGGGTGGTATCCTCCTTTGAATGATTTAAGTGACTTGACTTGGCACATGTTCACGCATGTAGTTAAAAACAAATCAACATAGCCTTCACGATATTTATGTTCATGGTGGATTATATCCTACTCATGCTTGTATTCAATATTTATTAATTTTAATGCATGTTCATGACTGTTGTCGCTCTCTAGTTAGTCGCTTCCCATTCTTTTGCTAGCCTTCACTTGTACTAAGCGGGAATACTGCTTGTGCATCCAATCCCTTAAACCCCAAAGTTATTCCATATGAGTCCACTATTCCTTCCTATATGCGGTATCTACCTGCCGTTCCAAGTAAATTTGTATGTGCTAAACTCTAAACCTTCAAATAATCATTCTGTTTTGCATGCTCGAATAGCTCATATATCAAGTAGGGTTTCCCTTATCTTCCGTGTTAGGCGGGTTATTCTCAAGAGGAGTGGACTCCGCTCCTCAATCACGAGAAAATGGCTGGTCACCGGGATGCCCAGTCCCATGCTTTATGCAAACTAAATCAAAATAATCGCAAACAAAACCCCCCTGGGACCCGTTGAATGTTGGAGGCACTCGTTGTTTCGAGCAAGCCATGGATTAATGCTTGTGGAGGAGTGGGAGTATAAACTTTACCATTCTGTTTGGGAACCGCCTATAATTTGTTTAGCATGGAAGATATCATCATCTCTTAGTTGTTATGTTGACAATGAAAGTATGCCGCTCAAAATATAATTTATCTCTATTTCAAAACCGAGCTCTGGCACCTCTATTAATACTTGCTTCCCTCTGCGAAGGGCCTATCTATTTACTTTTATGTTGAAGTCATCACCCTCTTATTAAAAGCACTAGCTGGAGAGAACAACTGTCATTTGCATTCATTACTGTTAATTTATATCGGGTATGACTATGATTGGATCTCTTTTACCATGAATTACAATGTCTAGTCAGTCCTTATCTTTGAAGGTGCTCTGCATTTATGTTTTGCGGTCTCAGAAAGGGCTAGCGAGATACCATCTTATTATATCACATTATGATTGTTTTGAGAAAGTGTTGTCATCCGAGATTTATTATTATGGATTGCTAGCTGATTATGTTATTGATATGAATAAACATGAGACCTAGAAGTTATTGCAAATGTGGTTAGTTATGATCTTTGCTGAAAACTTGAATGCTGGCTTGACATAGTTACAACAACAAGAGCAAACAGTGTTTGTAAAAGTTTTTCTTTTTCTCTTTCAGTTTGTCGACTGAATTGCTTGAGGACAAGCTGTTGGGGAACGTAGTAATTTTAAAAAATTTCCTACGCACACGCAAGATCATGGTGATGCATAGCAACGAGAGGGGAGAGTGTGTCCACGTACCCTCGTAGACCGAAAGCGGAAGCGTTATGACAACGCGGTTAATGTAGTCGTACGTCTTCACGATCCGACCGATCCAAGCACCGAACGTACGACACCTCCGAATTCAGCACAAGTTCAGCTCGATGATGATCCCCGGACTCCGATCCAGCAGGGTGTCGGGGATGAGTTCCGTCAGCACGACGGCATGGTGACGATGATGATGTTCTACCGACGCAGGGCTTCGCCTAAGCACCTCAACGATATGACCGAGGTGGAATATGGTGGAGGGGGGCACCGCACACGGCTAAGGAACGATCACGATGATCAACTTGTGTGTTTAGAGGTGTCCCCCTGCCCCCGTATATAAAGGAGCCAAGGGGGAGGGGGTGGCCGGCAAAGGAGGAGCGCGCCAAGGGGAGTCCTACTCCCACCGGGAGTAGGACTCCTTCTTTCCTAGTCCAACTAGGAGAAGGGGGGGGGGGAAGAGGGGAGTGGAGAAGGAAGGGAGAGGGGGGCCGCACCCCAAACCCCTTGTCCAATTCGGACTGGGCTTGGGAGGGACGCGCGCCACCTCCTAGCTCCTTCCCACTAAGGCCCATTAAGGCCCAATACTCTTCCCCGTATTCCCGTAACTCCCCGGTACTCCGAAAAATACCCGAATCACTCGGAACCTTTCCGAACTCCGAATATAGTCGTCCAATATATAGATCTTTACGTCTCGACCATTTCGAGACTCCTCGTCATGTCCCCGATCTCATCCGGGACTCCGAACTACTTCGGTACATCAAAACTCATAAACTGATAATATAACTGTCATCGAAACCTTAAGCGTGCGGACCCTACGGGTTCGAGAACAATGTAGACATGACCGAGACACGTTTCCGGTCAATAACCAATAGTGGAACCTGGATGCTCATATTGGCTCTCACATATTCTACGAAGATCTTTATCGGTCAAACCGCATAAAAACATACGTTGTTCCCTTTGTCATCAGTATGTTACTTGCCCGAGATTCGATCGTCGGTATCTCAATACCTAGTTCAATCTCGTGACCGGCAAGTCTCTTTACTCATTCCATAATACATCATCCCGCAACTAACTCATTAGTTGCAATGCTTGCAAGGCTTAAGTGATGTGTATTACCGAGAGGGCCCAGAGATACTTCTCCGACAATCGAAGTGACAAATCCTAATCTCGAAATATGTCAACCCAACATTTACCTTCGGAGACACCTGTAGAGCACCTTTATAATCACCCAGTTACGTTGTGACGTTTGGTAGCACACAAAGTGTTCCTCCGATAAACGGGAGTTGCATAACCTCATAGTCATAGGAACATGTATAAGTCATGAAGAAAGCAATAGCAACATACTAAACGATCAAGTGCTAAGCTAACGGAATGGGTCAAGTCAATCACATCATTCTTCTAATGATGTGATCCCGTTAATCAAATGACAACTCATGTCTATGGTTAGGAAACTTAACCATCTTTGATTAACGAGCTAGTCAAGTAGAGGCATACTAGTGACACTATGTTTGTCTATGTATTCACACATGTATTATGTTCCCGGTTAATACAATTCTAGCATGAATAATAAACATTTATCATGAAATAAGGAAATAAATAATAACTTCATTATTGCCTCTAGGGCATATTTCCTTCAGTCTCCCACTTGCACTAGAGTCAATAATCTAGTTCACATCGCCATGTGATTTAACACCAATATTCACATCTGTATGTGATTAATACCCGTAGTTCACATCGTCATGTGATCAACACCCAAAGGGTTTACTCGAGTCAATAATCTAGTTCACATCGCTATGTGATTAACACCCAAAGAGTACTAAGGTATGATCATGTTTTGCTCGTGAGAGAAGTATAGTCAACGGGCCTGTCACATTCAGAGCCGTATGTATTTTGCAAATATTCTATGTCTACAATGCTCTGCATGGAGCTACTCTAGCTAATTGCTCCCACTTTCAATATGTATCCAGATTGAGACTTAGAGTCATCTGGATCGGTGTAAAAGCTTGCATCGATGTAACTCTTTATGACGGGCTCTTTTATCACCTCCATAATCAAGAAGTATTTCCTTAGTCCTCACTAAGGATATTCTTGACCGCTATCCAGTGATCTACTCTTAGATCAAAATTGTATTCCTTTGCAAAACTCAGAGCAAGGTATACAATAGGTCTGGTACACAGCATAGCATACTTTATAGAACCTATGACTCAGGCATAGGGAATGACTTTTCATTCTCTTTCTATTTTCTGCCATAGTCGGGTTTTGAGTCTTACTCAACTTCACACCTTTGCAACACAGGCAAGACCTTCTTTCTTTGACTGTTCCATTTTGAACTACTTCAAAATCTTGACAAGGTATGTACTTATTGAAAAACTTATCAAACGTCTTGATCTATCTCTATAGATGTTGATGCTCAATATGTAAGTAGCTTTACTGAGGTCTTTCTTTTTAAAGAACTCCTTTCAAATACTCCTTTATGCTTTCCAGGAAAAAAATTACATCATTTCTGATCAACAATATGTTACTCACATATATTTATCAGAAAGGCGGTAGTGCTCCCACTCACTTTATTGTAAATACAGGCTTCACCGCAAGTCTGTATAAAACTATATGCTTTGATCAACTTATCAAAGCATATATTCCAACTCTGAGATACTTGCACCAGTCCATAGATGGATCGCTGGAGCTTGCACATTTTGTTAGCATCATTAGGATTGACAAAACCTTCTGGTTGCATCATATGCAACTTTTCTTTAATAAATCCATTAAGGAATGCAGTTTTGACATCCATTTGCCAGATTTCATAAAATGTGGCAATTGCTAACATGATTCGGACAGACTTAAGCATCGATACGAGTGTGAAAATCTCATCGTATTCAACACCTTGAACTTATCGAAAACCTTTCGCAACAAGTTGAGCTTAGTAGATAGTAAAACTACTATCAGTGTCCATCTTCCTCTTGAAGATCCATTTATATAATATGGCTTGCCGATCATCGGGCAACTCCACCAAAGTCCACACTTTATTCTCATATATGGATCCCATCTCAGATTTCATGGCCTCAAGCCATTTCGCGGAATCTGGGCTCATCATCGCTTCCTCATAGTTCGTAGGTTCATCATGGTCTAGTAACATGACTTCCAGAACAGGATTACCGTACCACTCTGGTGCGGACCGTACTCTGGAAGACCTACGAGGTTCTGTAATAACTTGATCTGAAGTTTCATGATCATCATCATTAGCTTCCTCACTAATTGGTGTAGGAATCACTAGAACTGATTTCTGTGATGAACTACTTTCCAATTCGGGAGAATGTACAAATTACCTTATCAAGCTCTACTTTCCTCCCACTCACTTCTTTAGAGAGAAACTCCTTCTCTAGAAAGGATCCATTCTTAGCAACGAATATTTTGCCTTCGGATCTGTGATAGAAGGTGTACCCAACAGTTTCCTTTGGGTATTCTATGAAGACGCACTTCTCCAATTTGGGTTCGAGCTTATCAGGTTGAAAACCTTTTTCATATAAGCATTGTAACTCCAAACTTTAAGAAACGACAGCTTAGGTTTACTGCTAAACCATAGTTCATACGATGTCTTCTCAACGGATTTAGATGGTGCCCTATTAAACGTGAATGCAGCTATCTCTAATGCATGACCCCAAAACGATAGTGCTAAATCGGTAAGATACATCATAGATCGCACCATATCCAATAAAGTGCGGTTACGACGTTCGGACACACCATAACGTTGTGGTGTTCCAGGTGGCGTGCGCTGTGAAACTATTCAACATTGTTTTATATGAAGGCCAAACTCATAACTCAAATATTCTCCTCCACGATCAGATTGTAGAAACTTTATTTCCTTGTTACGATGATTCTCCACTTCACTCTGAAATTCTTTGAACTTTTCAACTATTTCAGACTTATGTTTCATCAAGTAGATATACGCATATCTGCTCAAATCATCTGTGAAGGTTAGAAAATAACGATACTTGCCACGAGCCTTCATACTCATTGGTCTGCATACATCAGTATGTATTATTTCCAATAAGTCAGTAGCTCGTTCCATTGTTCCAAAGAATGGAGTTTTAGTCATCTTGCCCAAAAGGCACGGTTCGCAAGCATCAAATGATTCATAACCAAGTGATTCCAAAAATCCATCTTTATGGAGTTTCTTCATGCGCTTTACACCGATATGCCAGTGCCACAAATAAGTTGCACTATCATTATTAACTTTGCATCTTTTGGCATCAATACTATGAATATGTGTATCACTACGATCGAGATCCAATAAACTATTTTCATTGGGTGTATGACCATTGAAGGTTTTATTCATGTAAACAGAACAACAATTATTCTCTGATTTTAAATGAATAACCATATTGCAATAAACATGATCAAATCATATTCATGCTCAACGCAAACGCAAAATAACATTTATTTAGGTTTAACACTAATCCCGAAAGTATAGGTTGTGTGCGATGATGATCATATCAATCTTGGAACCACTTCCAATAGACATCGTCACTTCACCCTCAACTAGTCTCTGTTTATTCTGTAACTCCTGTTTCGAATCACTAATATTTAGCAACCGAATAAGTATCAAATACTCAGGGGATACTATAACACTAGTAAGGTACACATCAATAACCTGTATATCAAATATACCCTTGTTCACTCTGCCATCCTTATTATCCACCAAATATTCAGGGTATTTCCGTTTCTAGTGACCATTTCCTTTGCAGCGTAAGCACTCAGTTTCAGGCTTTGGTTCAGCTTTGGGATTCTTCGTGGGAGTGACAACTTGCTTGTCATTCTACTTGAAGTTCCCTTTCTTTCCATTTGCCCTTTTTCTTGAAACTAGTGATCTTGTCAACCATCAACACTTGATGCTCTTTCTTGATTTCTACCTTCGTCGATTTCAACATCACGAAGAGCTCAGGAACCGTTTTCGTCATCCCGTGCATACTATAGTTCATCACAAAGTTCTAATAACTTGGTGATGGTGACTAGAAAACTCTGTCAATCACTATCTTATCTGGAAGATTAACTCCCACTTGATTCAAGCGATTGTAGTACCCAGACAATCTGAGCACATGCTCACTAGTTGAGCGATTCTCCTCCATCTTTTAGCCATAGAACTTGTTGGAGACTTCATATCTCTCAACTCGGGTATTTGCTTGAAATATTAACTTCAACTCCTGGAACATCTCATATGGTCCATGACGTTCAAAACGTCTTTGAAGTCCCGATTCTAAGCCGTTAAGCATGGTGCACTAAACTATCAAGTAGTCATCATATTGAGCTAACCAAACGTTCATAACGTCTGCATCTGCTCCTGCAATAGGTCTGTCACCTAGCGGTGCATTAAGGACATAATTCTTCTATGCAGCAATGAGGATAAACCTCAGATGACGGATCCAATCCGCATCATTGCTACTAACATCTTTCAACTCAATTTTCTCTAGGAACATATCAAAATAAACATATGAAAGCAACAACGCAAGCTATTGATCTACAACATAATTTGCAAAATACTACCCAGACTAAGTTCATGATAAATTTAAGTTCAATTAATCATATTACTTAAGAACTCCCACTTAGACAGACATCTCTCTAGTCATCTAAGTGATCACGTGATCCAAATCAACTAAACCATGTCCGATCATCACGTGAGATGGAGTAGTTTTCAATGGTGAACATCACTATGTTGATCATATCTACTGTATGATTCACGCTCGACCTTTCGGTCTCCGTGTTCCGAGGCCATATCTGTATATGCTAGGCTCGTCAAGTTTAACCTGAGTATTCCGTGTGTGCAACTGTTTTGCACCCGTTGTATTTGAACGTAGAGCCTATCACACCCGATCATCACGTGGTGTCTCAGCACGAAGAACTTTCGCAATGATGCATACTCAGGGAGAACACTTCTTGATAATTTAGTGAGAGATCATCTTAAAATGCTACCGTCAATCAAAGCAAGATAAGATGCATAAAGGATAAACATCACATGCAATCAATATAAGTGATATGATATGGCCATCATCATCTTGTGCTTGTGATCTCCATCTCCGAAGCACCGTCGTGATCACCATCGTCACTGACACGACACCTTGATCTCCATCGTAGCATCGTTGTCGTTACGCCATCTATTGTTTCTACGACTATCGCTACCGCTTAGTGATAAAGTAAAGCAATTACAGGGCGTTTGCATTTCATACAATAAAGCGACAACCATATGGCTCCTGCCAGTTGCCGATAACTCGGTTACAAAGCATGATCATCTCATACAATAAAATATAGCATCACGTCTTGACCATATCGCATTACAACATGCCCTGCAAAAACAAGTTAGACATCCTCTACTTTGTTGTTGCAAATTTTACGTGGCTGCTACGGGCTTAGCAAGAACCATTCTTACCTACGCATCAAAACCACAATGATAGTTTGTCAAGTTGGTGCTGTTTTAACCTTCGCAAGGACCGGGCGTAGCCACACTCGATTCAACTAAAGTTGGAGAAACTGACACCCGCCAGCCACCTGTGTGCAAAGCACGTCGGTAGAACCAGTCTCGCGTAAGCGTACGCGTAATGTCGGTCCGGGCCGCTTCATCCAACAATACCGCTGAACCAAAGTATGACATACTGGTAAGCAGTATGACTTGTATCGCCCACAACTCACTTGTGTTCTACTCATGCATATAACATCAATGCATAAAACCTAGGCTCGGATGCCACTGTTGGGGAATGTAGTAATTTCAAAAAAATTCCTACGCACACGCAAGATCATGGTGATGCATAGCAACAAGAGGGGAGAGTGTGTCCACGTACCCTCGTAGACCGAAAGCGGAAGCATTATGACAACGCGGTTGATGTAGTCGTATGTCTTCACAATCGGACCGATCCAAGCACCGAACGTACGGCACCTCCGAGTTCAGCACACGTTCAGCTCGATGACGATCCCCAGACTCCATTCCAGCAGGGTGTCGGGGATGAGTTCCGTTAGCACGACGGCGTGGTGACGATGATGATGTTCTACCAACGCAGGGCTTCGCCTAAGCACCGCAACGATATGACCGAGGTGGAATATGGTGGAGGGGGCACCACACACGGCTAAGGAATGATCACGACGATCAACTTGTGTGTTTAGAGGTGTCCCCCTGCCCCCGTATATAAAGGAGCCAAGGGGGAGGGGATGACCGGCCAAGGAGGGGCGCACCAAGGGGAGTCCTACTCCCACCGGGAGTAGGACTCCTTCTTTCCTAGTCCAACTAGGAGAAGGGGGGGAAAAGAGGGGAGTGGAGAAGGACTGGGCTTGGGAGGGGCGCGCGCCACCTCCTGGCTCCTCCCCACTAAGGCCCGTTAAGGCCCAATACTCTTCCCCGTATTCCCGTAACTCCCCAGTACTCCGAAAAATACCCGAATCACTCGGAACCTTTCCGAACTCCGAATATAGTCGTCCAATATATCGATTTTTACATTTCAATCATTTAGAGACTCCTCGTCATGTCCCCGATCTCATCCGGGACTCCGAACTCCTTCGGTACATCGAAACTCATAAACTCATAATATAACTGTCATCGAAACCTTAAGCGTGCGGACCCTACGGGTTCGAGAACAATGTAGACATGACCGAGACACGTTTCCGGTCAATAACCAATAGCGGAACCTGGATGCTCATATTGGCTCCCACATATTCTACGAAGATCTTTATCGGTCAAACCGCATAACAACATACGTTGTTCCCTTTGTCATCAGTATGTTAGTTGCCCGAGATTCGATCGTCGGTATGTCAATACCTAGTTCAATCTCGTTACCGGCAAGTCTCTTTACTTGTTCCGTAATACATCATCCCGCAACTAACTCATTAGTTGCAGTGCTTGCAAGGCTTAAGTGATGTGTATTACCGAGAGGGCCCAGAGATACTTATCCGACAATCGAAGTGACAAATCCTAATCTCAAAATACGCCAACCCAACATTTACCTTCGGAGACACCTATAGAGCACCTTTATAATCACCCAATTATGTTGTGAGCACACAAAGTGTTCCTCCGGTAAACGGGAGTTGCATAATCTCATAGTCATAGGAACATGTATAAGTCATGAAGAAAGCAATAGCAACATACTAAATGATCAAGTGCTAAGCTAACGGAATGGGTCAAGTCAATCACATCATTCTTCTAAAGATGTGATCCCGTTAATCAAATGACAACTCATGTCTATGGTTAGGAAAATTAACCATCTTTAATTAATGAGCTAGTCAAGTAGAGGCATACTAGTGACACTATGTTTGTCTGTGTATTCACACATGTATTATGTTTCCGGTTAATACAATTCTATCATGAATAATAAACATTTATCATAAAATAAGGAAATAAATAATAACTTTATTATTGCCTCTAGGGCATATTTCTTTCACAAGCAAGGGTTTAAGCTTGGGGGAGTTGATACGTCTCCGTCGTATCTACCTTTTCAAACACTTTTGCCCTTGTTTTGGACTCTAACTTGTATGATTTGAATGGAACTAACCCGGACTGATGTTGTTTTCAGCAGAATTGCCATGATGTTGTTTTATGTGCAGAAAACAAAAGTTCTCGGAATGACCTGAAACTCCACGGAATATCTTAGAATAAATAATAAAAAATCCTCGCCAAAGATGAAGACCAGGGGGCCCACACCCTGTCCACGAGGGTGGGGGCGTGCCCCCCCTCCTGGGCTCCCCCCTACCTCGTGGGCCCCCTGGAAACCCTCCGACGCCAACTCCACCTCCATATATTGGCTTTCGGGGAGAAAAAAATCAGAGAGAAGAAATCATCGCGTTTTACGATACAAAGCCGCCGCCAAGCCCTAATCTCTCTCGGGAGGGCTGATCTCGAGTCTGTTCGGGGCTCCGGAGATTGGGATTCATCGCCGTCGTCATCATCAACCATCCTCTATCACCAATTTCATGATGCTCACCGCCGTGCGTGAGTAATTCCATCGTAGGCTTGTTGGACGGTGATGGGTTGGATGAGATTTATCATGTAATCAAGTTAGCTTTGTTAGGGTTTGATCCGTAGTATCCACTATGTTCTTAGATTGATGTTGCTATGACTTTGCTATGCTTAATGCTTGTCATTAGGGCCCGAGTGCCATGATTTCAGATCTGAACCTATTATGTTTTCATGAATATATGTGAGTTCTTGATCCTATCTTACAAGTCTATAGTCACCTACTATGTGTTATGATCCGGCAACCCCGAAGTGACAATAATCGGGACCACTCCCGGTGATGACCATAGTTTGAGGAGTTCATGTATTCACTATGTGCTAATGCTTTGTTCCGGTTCTCTATTAAAAGGAGGCCTTAATATCCCTTAGTTTCCAATAGGACCCCGCTGCCACGGGAGGGTAGGACAAAAGATGTCATGCAAGTTCTTTTCCATAAGCACGTATGACTATATTCGGAATACATGCCTACATTACATTGATGAATTGGAGCTAGTTCTATGTCACCCTATGTTATTACTGTTACATGACGAACCACATCCGACGTAATTATCCATCACTGATCCGGTGCCTACGAGTTTTCCATATACTGGTTCTCGCTTATTTACTTTTCCTTTGTTACTATTACAATCACTACAAAATACCAAAAACATTACTTTTGCTGCCTTTACTTTTGTTACCGTTACCACCACTATCATATTACTTTGCTACTAAACACTTTGCTGCAGATACTAAGTTTCCAGGTGTGGTTGAATTGACAACTCAGCTGCTAATACTTGAGAATATTCTTTGGCTCCCCTTGTGTCGAATCAATAAATTTGGGTTGAATACTCTATCCTCGGAAACTGTTGCGATCCCCTATACTTGTGGGTTATCAGCCACACATACAACCTTATCCCCATCTCTATCTCTTTGTTTCTTTCAGTTCCACACCCGACCCAGTTTACCCCCCGCCGCCCGGGTCGCTAGGAACGCCGCCACCCGCAGCCAGCACCTCCACCGCCGGTGACCGGAGTTAGCAGCTAGCCGGAGGCAGCAACAGAAGCTCGCGGAGGTCAGCAACTAGCCGGCGACAGCAGAAAGAGAAACTCTGCCAAGGTTAGCAGCAACAGCAGTTCAGCTCGGCATGGGTTAGCAGCAGCAACAACTCGACAAGGGAAGAGAAGAAGGGAGGGAAGAGAGGGAGAACCTGGCATGGGGTGGAGCGGCAGCAGATAGCCGGCGGCGGCCGCCGACGCCACAGCTCGGCTTGGCATAGGGTTAGCAGCATCAGCAGGTCGGCAATGGAAGAGAAGAGAGGAAGGGAGGGAAGAGAGGGGGAACCTGCCGGTGGTGTGGCGGCAAGGGAGGTCTTTGGTGGATGGCGGTGGGGGTGGTGGGCTGGTGACCGCGGGCGGCGGCGTTCCTTGCGACCAGGCGGCGACGAGGTGGACTTGTCGGGGTCAGGGGTGAGGAGCTGAAAGAAACAAAGAGATGGGGATAAGGTTGGCTGAGTGGCATGCTGACTGGGCTGCCCAGTCAGCTCTGACTGGGTCGAAACCGCTTGACCTGCCCGAAACTAAGTCAAGGGTTGTAAATTTAACTTTGTGACAAGTTGAGGGTTGAATCCGACCGGTTTTAGAGATCAAGGTTGAAAATCGAACCGTGTGGTTAGTTGAAAGTTGAAATATGAACTTATCTCTTTTATATTGGACAAGATGATTAGTTTCCTAGGCACCGTCCCAGGCACATCCAGGCGTCTAGTTCGGGTTGCCTGGACTAGGCTAACAGCGTGCACAGGTTTTACAACCCAGGCTAATGACGCGTTGTACTTTTCTAGGCCAGGCTACTACCTGTTATTCAGGACACCAACCAAACAATGTACATGCAGCTCTCAGGCAAGCACCAGACCAGGCTGTTTCACTCGAGGGCAGCAACCAAATAGGCCCTAAATCTGTCCAAGGAACATTGAGAGGGGGCCCACGTCGCCCTCCTCATGGAGACTAAGGCGGCGCGTCGTCTCGCCGCCATAGTGGGCTCCTCCACCCCCTCTCCCCCTCCCCCCTCATCGTGCGTCGCCCGATAGTCTACGAGCGGGTCGGGGCTCATATGGCAGTGATGGTCCAGCGCTCCTCCGCACGGGCCGTTGGTCCTCTAGGCGGTGAGAGGTCGGTGGTGCCCGTGGCAGGGAGGTGGTGTGCCTCATGCTCCAGCCATCAATGGTACGCACATTGCGCATCGCCTCCCAGTCAGACGGGTTGGCCGCTACCTACGATACCTCCATGGCACGTGTGGCGGGCGGGCGGTCCTTAGCCATGAGGGCGGCATCGGGTTGCGGTGGAGTCATCGGCCTTGGCTTGGACGGCCGCACAAAGCATGGGCGTGTGTTGTCATTGGTGGCGGCTATGACAGTCTCTGCTCTCTCCAGCGAGCTGGACGACAAAATGGGTGTGGTGCTATCCATGAGGTGTGCGGCGGACCTGGCGTGTAGCAGGTGCGAATCTCGCTCACGCCTAGATCGAGCTTTGCTCGCTATCCCGATCTGGAGGCTTCGCATGGCATGCTAGCCTCTGTTCATGAGCAGGCAGCGACTACTCCCTCTGCTATGTTGCTTTGGCTCTAGGTGGACTAGCAGGCTACAGGTTTGGGGCCGCGACACTGCCAGTACTGAAGCATGGCTCCAACTTTGGTCGAAGCCAACGACGATGGTACCTGTGGACAACGTATCCGTGTTGAAGGCGTCATGTTGCGGTGCTCATCTTCCCCCCTGATTGATCCGGAGGAAACTTTGGATCCCTGGTTTTCTGGATCAGGCAATGGTGGTGCTCAAATGCCACATTCCCACTTGGGGATTCATCTTTGAGCTGGCCATGCCTAGGGGTGACCGGTGGCTCGATATGTGGTTCCATTGGTGGTTCGTTTGGGTGATGGCAGGAGGGAGGTGGTGCTCTGTCTATGTGATCTTGGCTCAGCCATGTCCTGAATTGGGTTTGATATTTTCATCCGATGACAGCTTAGGGAGGCATGATTTTCAGTGCTAAAACCGATATATCTCGAGTAGGTGGTCCCAAGCTTGGTGAGCTAGATGGTAGTAGGAAGAGTAGGGACACAATGTTTTACCCTGGTCCGGACCCTCTTGATAAGGTAAAACCGTACGACCTGCTTCTTATCTATTGATTGTGATGGGTCACAAAGTACAATGTGATCTACCTCGAGATCATATGAAGATGTTCTAAGCTCTAGACTTGTGAATGCGTGTATGCATGTCTCTACAGACTAAACCCCACGGCTTATATAGGCACCAAGAGTATCTAGGATTTATAAATGGTTGGTTGCGATCTAGGGATAGGCACGCCAATCCTTCAGATACATCATGAAGTGTACGCCAAGTCTTTGGGAGATCTTCATTTGGATGACGGTGAGGTTATCAACCCACCAAGGACGAATTCAACTAATGGTGAGTCGTCGGCCAGGCCCATGAGAGATGGGCCGACGTGATGCGCACCCCCTAATCCGGGACAATCAATGATCCTCTACTAGATCACCTTGTTCCCACTTCTCCCTTTTAGGTGTATGATTGAGTTGTTCTATGCGCTTCTCCTTGCTTAGTCATATGAATATGTAACCTGACATCCTCTTTCATTTTGGTTGCGCTGATGAGTTTGTGGTGGTGGTGCGGCCGGTTTGGGGTTGACGGTGGTTTGAGCCCTTCTTCGACGGTGTTCGTCTCGTGTTCATGCTCCTGCTCTCCTTGGTGTGTCTCTGCTAGGCGATGCCAAACAACTACGTCAGTGGCACGCGGATGCCATGGCGTCGTCTCACCCTCACGTGACCTTTCGAATGCGCCCCGCGGCACATGTGGTGTCGCGGTGTTGTGCAGTCTCGGATGCGCAGGGCCTATCGATTGCGTCGACGTTGCAATGTCGTGGTTTTGTCTACTACGCACTACCCTTTGACTTCACATGTGGCACATGCGCTGAGGCATCATCTCGGCTTCACGTGACCATTTGAATGTACCCCACAACAAAGGTGGTGTCGCGGTGTTTTGCAGTCTCAGATGCAATGAACCTTTCGATTGCGTCGATGTTGAAGTGTCATGGTTTGGTCTCGACTGGCCAATGCCGTTCGATCTCACTGGTGGTGCTTTGTGTTGTGTCGGGTTGTGTTTTCCCTCTTTGTTTCTCCAGTATTTATATGTTTTGGTGTGTCGTTTTTTCTTTGTCTCTTCCCCTCTTTCGCCCCTGTATTTCTAATTCACTTGAACCTATCTTGCAAGGCAAGTGAATATAATTCAGGTGTGGGAGCGCCCCCCCCCCCCCCCCCCCCACCAATTTAAAAAAACTGATGTTGCCCTGCACACCCGGCACTGCATTTGGCGGAGCTGCGTGTTTCCTTGGAGTCTAATGCGATCTACATTTGACGTTCTGCTGGGGGCTCAGGCTGATGCAGGGTGTGCCGATGCTAGGATGACTCAAGTCAAGGCTCCTTCGGTCTCGGTGGAAGAGTTTCCCAGTATGGTCACTCGACCATTGTCGTCTCCCCTGCTTGGGACCCTAACACCATTGCATGTGGTGGCTGATGATGCCTACCAATCTGGGCGGTGAAGTGGGCGTCTTGAAAAGAAGAACGGTTTCTGCAATATCCCGACAGCAAAGCGAGCAGAATTCAGATTGATGATCTTTGAAGAGTTGCCCGAGATGAACAAAGACGAGTTTGTAGAGAACAAGATGAAAGCTTGCCTTGATATGTACAACAAGCCACTTTTTTCAAAGGCGATTGCAACAATCCAGACTTTGGCGGGCGTGGACAGAATGGCGAAGTTGGACCTTGCCAAGATGGGATATTCCGAGGGACTGGGTTGTGATTCACTTGATAATGTCCAGGTGGATGAGATTCTTGTTGATGGTAAGGGTCGTTTTTCTTACCCATGACTTGTCACTAGTGGTCTTGGGCCTTGCAGTTCTATCTGGCTCAGATGACGTTCCTTGAGGCTTTTGTTCATCTAAACCCTACACCTAAGGTTTAGTTTTCCTTTTTTTGTCTTTCTTTTTCTATGATTTTCGGTCGGTTTTCCTCAATTAACTGGGCAACTCTCTTCCCCTTATATGAAATGGCAGAGCTCCTGCCCTTGCCTCGGCAAGTTGCTCCAAATAAACATAGGTTGCCTTTACTCCCACATGCATGTCTTTTTTACACACTTGTATAGTCATACTATTTCATATATATGTACCGTGAATATTATTTTAGCATTTATATTAAGGGGCTCAGCTAGTGAAGCTCAACACTGAAAAGAAACTCAGATGCACATTACAAATAGCTATAACAATTTCTGGATCATCTGAAACGGGTTCCAGAAGTCACACACAAAAGGATCTAATAATTCAAAAATTGTCAAGAAATTCTTAGTCCACAACCCCCATTCAGTACCTTTTAACAAGACATGCGCCAACTTATACTCGTAGATGGCTCTGAGCCTCTGAGCAGTATTTATTGTATGGAGGCCGTCTTATTTATATGTAAACCAGGTCACAGTACAAACATATCAATAAGAACAAACATCACACACCGACACCACAAGAACATGTATATTACTACAAGATCCTACGCCTGCCAACACAAGATCCTACTGAATCCTGCTGCGCATAAATGGTCCATCTAGTGCTTATGAGCCACCATTACGAATCGGCGAGCAGTTTCGCTGAGCCGCAGGTGCCACAAATGATGAAAAAAAAAACAAATTAATTAGCTTGCAACTGCTTTCTTCATGACTTATACATATTCCTCAGACTATGAGATTATGCAACTCCCGAATACCGGAGGAACACCTTGTGTGCTATCAAATGTCATAATGTAACTGGGTGATTAAAAAGATGCTCTACATGTGTCTCCAAAGGTGTTTGTTGGGTTGGCATGGATCAAAATTAGGATTTGTCACTCCGTGTATCGGAGAGGTATCTCTGGGCCCTCTCGGTAATGCTCATCACTATAAGCCTTGCAAGAAATGTGACTAATGAGTTAGTTGTGGGATGAAGCATTATGTAACGAGTAAAGAGACTTGCCGGTAACAAGATTGCACTAGGTATGATGATACCGACGATCGAATCTCGGGCAAGTAACATACCGATGACAAAGGGAACAACGTATGTTGTTATGCGGTTTGACCGATAAAGATCTTTGTAGAATATGTAGGAGCCAATATGAGCATCCAGTTTCCGCTATTGGTTATTGATCAGAGATGTGTCTCGATCATGTCTACATAGTTCTCGAACCCGTAGGGTTTGCACGCTTAACGTTCGATGATGATTTATATTATGAGTTATGTGTTTTTGATGACCGAAGTTTGTACTAAGTCCCGGATGAGATCACAGACGTGATGAGGAGTCTCGAAATGTTCGAGACATAAAGATTGATATATTGAAAGGTTATGTTCGGACACCGGAAAGGTTTTAGAAAGGTTCGGGCATTTTTCGGAGTACCGAGAGGTTATCGGAATTTCCCGGGGGATTAATGGGCCTTCATGGGCCTTAGTGGAAGAGAGGATGCGGCGGCCAGGAGGAGCCCCCACCCCCCACCTCGCTATCCTAAACCGAATTTGACTAGGGGAGGGGGCGCGGCCCCCCCTTTTCCTCTTTCTCCTCCACCTCTTTCCCTCTCTCCCCCTCTTGGAAAAGGAAGGGGACTCCAACAAGGATTGGGGATCCTAGTTGGACTCCCCCCATAGACGCGCCCTGATACGTCTACAACGTATCTATAATTTATGAAGCATTCATGCTATTATATTATCTGTTTTGAATGTTTACGGGCTTTATTATACACTTTTATATTATTTTTGGGACTAACCCATTGACCGGAGGCCCAACCCATATTGTTGTTTTCTTGCCTATTTCAGTGTTTCGAAGAAAAGGAATATCAAACGGAGTCCAAATGGAATGAAACCTTCGGGAGCCTGATTTTCGGAACGAACGTAATCCAGGAGACTTGGAGTTGAAGTCAAGGAAGCTTCGAGGTGGCCACGAGGGTGGGGGGCGCCCCCCTATTGGGCATGCCCCCTATCTCGTGGGCCCCTCGAGTGCCCCCCGACCGACTTCTTTCACCTATATAAATCCATATACCCTAAAAACATCGGAGACAACAATAGATCGGGAGTTCCACCGCCGCAAGCCTCTGTAGCCACCAAAAACCAATCGGCACCCTGTTCTGGCACCCTGCCGGAGGGGGGATCCCTCACCGGTGGCCATCTTCATCATCCCGGCGCTCTCCATGACGAGGAGGGAGTAGTTCGCCCTCGGGGCTGAGGGTATGTACCCGTAAATATGTGTTTGATCTCTCTCTCTCTCTCTCTCTCTCTCTCTCTCTCTCTCTCTCGTGTTCTTGATTTAGCACGATCTTTGATGTATCACGAGCTTTGCTCTTATAGTTGGATTTTATGATGTTCTCCCCCTCTACTCTCTTGTAATGGATTGAGTTTTCCCTTTGAAGTTATCTTATCAGATTGAGTCTTTAAGGATTTGAGAACACTTGATGTATGTCTTGCATGTGCTTATCTGTGGTGACAATGTGATATCACGTGATTTACTTGATGTATGTTTTGGTGATCAACTTGCGGGTTCAGTGACCTTGTGAACTTATGCATAGGGGTTGGCACACGTTTTTGTCTTGACTCTCCGATAGAAACTTTGGGGCACTCTTTGAAGTACTTTGTGTTGGTTAAATAGATGAATCTGAGATTGTGTGATGCATATCGTATAATCATGCCTATGGATACTTGAGGTGACAATGGAGTATCTAGGTGACATTAGGGTTTTGGTTGATTTGTGTCTTAAGGTGTTATTCTAGTACGAACTCTATGATAGATTGAACGGAAGGAATAGCTTCATGTTATTTTACTACGGACTCTTGAATAGATAGAACAGAAAGGATAACTTTGAGGTGGTTGCGTACCCTACCATAATCTCTTTGTTTGCTCTCCGCTATTAGTGGCTTTGGAGCGACTCTTTGTTGCATGTTGAGGGATAGTTATATGATCCAGTTATGTTATTATTGTTGAGAGAACTTGCACTAGTGAAAGTATGAACCTTAGGCCTTGTTTCCTACCATTGCAATACCGTTTATGCTCACTTTTACCACTTGTTACCTTGCTGTTTTTATAATTTCAGATTACAAATACCTTTATCTACCATCCATATTGCACTTGTATCACCATCTCTTCGCCGAACTAGTGCACCTATACAATTTACCATTGTATTGGGTGTGTTGGGGACACACGAGACTCTTTGTTATTTGGTTGCAGGGTTGTTTGAGAGAGACCATCTTCATCCTACGCCTCCCACGGATTGATAAACCTTAGGTCATCCACTTGAGGGAAATTTGCTACTGTCCTACAAACCTCTGCACTTGGAGGCCCAATAATGTCTACAAGAAGAAGGTTGTGTAGTAGACATCAAGCTCTTTTCCGGCGCCGTTGCGGGGGAGGTGAGTGCTTGAAGGTATATCTTTAGATCTTGCAATCGAATCTTTTAGTTTCTAGTTTTATCACTAGTTTAGTTTATAAAATAAAACTACAAAAAAATGGAATTGAGTTTTTCTCATATGATTCATCTTTTTATTATCTTTCGTGAAAATGATGGAAAGGAAAATTGTGCTCAAGTGCTAGAGGACGAAATCTATAAAATGTTTGGCACTAAATCTTTGAATGATGAGCATGATTGCAATGTTATTAGTATGAATTATTTGAATAGCCATGATGCTAATGATATGCAAAGCCACAAGCTTGGGGATGCTATGTTTGATGAATATGATATTTTTTGTCCCCCAAGTTTTGATGAGCAAATTTATTATGATGAAAGCATGACTCCTATCTATGATGATTATTGTGATGACATGTATGCTATAAAGAATAATTATAACCATGAAACTTGTCATCTTTATCTTAATTTTCAATCTCATGATAGTTATTTTGTTGAGTTTGCTCCCACTACTATTGATGAGAATAAATTTGCTTATGTGGAGAGTAATAAAAATTCTATGCTTGTAGATCATGAAAAGAATGCTTTATATGCTGGTTATATTGTTGAATTCATTCATTATGCTACTAAAAATTATTATGAGGGAGGAACATATGCTTGTAGGAATTGCAATAATATTAAGTTTCCTCTCTATGTGTTGAAAATCTTGAAGCTATGCTTGTTTTACCTTCCTATGCTAGTTGATTATTGTTCCCATAAGTTGTTTGATCACAAAATATCTATGCATAGGAAGTGGGTTAGACTTAAATGTGCTAGTCATATTCTTCATGATGCTCTCTTTATGTTTCAATTCTTATCTTTTATGTGAACATCATTGAAATTCATCATGCCTAGCTAGGGGCATTAAACAATAGCGCTCGCTGGGAGGCAACCAAATATTATTTTTGTTCTTTACTTTTTGATCCTGTTTAGTAATAAATAATTCATCTATCATCTGGTTAGATGAGGTTTCAAGTTTTAATTAGTGTTTGTGCCAAGTAGAGCCTTTGGGAACACTTGGGTGAAGTCTATATGATCTTGTTGTAAAAAACAGAAACTTTTGCACTCACAAGATTAGCTGCCATTTTTTACTGAAGAGAGATTTTAGGTTAATTCATTTTTAAGATGATTAATAGACAAAATTTTCAGGTCCACCAATTTATTTAAGAATTTTTGGGGTTCCAGAAGTATACGTTTGATACAGATTACTACAGACTGTTCTGTTTTTGACAGATTCTGTTTTCTATGTGTTGTTTGCTTATTTTGATGAATCTATGAGTAGTATCGGAGGGTATGAACCATAGAGAAGTTGGAATACAGTATATATTACACCAATATGAATTTAAAATGAGTTCATTATAGTACCTAAGTGGTGATTTATTTTCTTATACTAACGGAGCTTACGAGTTTTGTTTTGAGTTTCGTGTTGTGAAGTTTCCAAGTTTTGGGTAAAGATTCGATGGACTATCGAATAAGGAGTGGTAAGGGCTTGAGATTGGGGATGCACAAGGCACCCCAAGGTAATATTCAAGGACAACCAAGAGCCTAAGCTTGGGGATGCCCTGGAAGGCATCCCCTCTTTCGTCTTCGTTCATCGGTAACTTTACTTGGAGCTATATTTTTATTTACCACATGATATGTGTTTTGCTTGGAGCGTCAATTTCTTTTGTTAGTATTTGCATGATGTTATTTATAATAATGTTTTGCATCTTTATTTTCAATAAAAATGTCAAGGATGGCCTTTACAATGCTTATTTTGCAAGTATACATGTTGCTGTTTCAAAACAGAAAGTTTACCGCTGTTGCAAAAATTCCCTAGAAAAGTAAGAGAATGATATAATGTTGAATCTTTCTTCATAATGAGCTCTGATAAATATTTTACATAGTATTATTTTTCTTATAATTGTTGGAGTTAGGGAAGTATGATGAATCTTGCATTCTTTACAGACTATACTGTTTTGGCAGATTGCTGTTATGTTTGCATTGTTTGCATATGCTTGCTTGTTTAATGATTCTATTTTAGGATAGGAGTATTAAATATGCAGAGACATTTAGTATGCAATGTTGAATAATAATGTTAGTAATTTGTTACAGTAGAAAATGATAAGGTTTTTGCATTATTTTATACTAACTTATCTCACGAGTTCTTGTTGAGTTTGGTGTGAATGAAGCTTTTGAGATTTAGGAAACCGAGATATAAAAGGAATTAAGGAGACACAAAAGCTCAAGCTTGGGGATGCCCAAGGCACCCAAAGATAATATTCTAAGAAGTCTCAAGCACCTAAGCTTGGGGATGCCCCGGTAGGCATCCCACCTTTCTTCTTCAACAATTATCGGTTAGTATCGGTTGAACCTAAGTTTTTGCTTCTTCACATGAGTTGTGCCATCCTTGCAATGTAATTTTGTTTTGTTTTTCTTGCTTCTTGAATAAAATACCAAGATCTGAAATTCTTAAATGATAGGGAGTCTTCACATGGCTACATAATTATTTAACTACTCATTGATCTTCACTTATATCTTTTTGGAGTAGTTTATCATTTACTTGTGTGCTTCACTTATATCCTATGAGTAAATGGTTGAATGAGTTGAATGTCATAAATCTGAAATTATATATGTTTCATATGCTTACCCCATTGGGAGTAATGACTTCACTTCTAAGAAGTAGAAGTAGTAAATTTATTGAAGGTTGGCAAGCATTGTATTGGTCACTTGAACAATTCATGAAATAATATTGAAAGAAGAGAGATTTCACATATAAATATACTATCTTGGACATCTTCTATGATTGTGAGCCCCATTAATTATTTTCAAACGTGAGCAAATTAGTTGAAGTTGGACAAGGAAGACAACGTAATGAGTTATGCTTGGGTGTATTTGTATAGAAGTTATATTGTTATAGATCCTCCAACATGTGGTGCTTGCTTTTTAGAATCCTTTGCTAGCCGAAATATTTGTACTAAGCAGGAATACTGCTTGTGCATCCAAATTCCTTGAACCAAGTTTCTTCCATGAGTGTCCACCATACCTACCTATATGCGGTATTTACCTGCCGTTCCAAGTAAATTTGCATGTGCCAAACTCTAAACCTTCAAATAATAATCTGTTTTGTATGCCCGAATCGCTCATGTAGCGACTAGGAGCTGTTAGTATCTTCCATGCTAGGTGGGTTATTCTCACGATGAGTGGACTCCGCTCATCATTCACGAGAAAAAATGGCTGATAATTGGGATGCCCAGTCCCATGATCAAAAGATGAAAATCAAATCAAAATAATTGCAAACAAAAACTCCCCCAGGATCGATGTTAGTTGGAGGCACCTGTTGTTTCGGGCAAGCCATGGATTGATGATTGTTGGTGGAGGGGGAGTAAAAACTTTACCATTCTTTTTGGGAACCGCCTATAATGTATGTAGTATGGAAGATATTGGGAACTCTTGGTTGTTATGTTGACAATGAGATCATACCTCTCAAAATTATTTATCTCTATTTCAAAATCGAGCTCTGGCACCTCTGCAAATCCCTGCTTCCCTCTGCGAAGGGCCTATCTTTTACTTTTATGCAAGAGTCAGTAGTATTCCTTCTCATTCCTACCTACTCTTTAGTTGGCAAGCATAGTGTGTTGGGGAAAGATCTAAGCATATATGGCCATGCAAATATATTTGATCATGAATTATTATTGTTGACAATTATCTATATGATAAGTGAGTTGGGAGGCGAAACACTAAGCCCCTATCTTTCTGTGTGTTCGATGGATGCTATTTGTTCTAAAAATATGCCTTGAGTGGTAGCAATCATGGCAGACTATATGATAGTTGAGTATGTGGAGTTTGCTAAATCAAAGCTCTGACATAGACCCTTCCTGAAAATAAGATGAATTGTAATTGTTTGATGACTGAGAATGAAGTTTGCTAGTTTTCAAGAAAGTTTATGGTCTATGCTTTAACATGTGAATAGCTTGTTACTTGATCTTGAGAAGTTTTATGAGATGAACTACTGTTATGACATATAATCATTGCTAGAAAAGGTGATTGAAATTATCATTGATCAAACTTGTGTAGCTGTTAGCATTCACACTTCATAAAATCTTTCTTTTATCATTTACCTACTCGAGGACAAGCAAGAATTAAGCTTGGGGATGCTGATACGTCTCCAACGTATCTATAATTTATGAAGCATTCATGCTATTATATTATCTGTTTTGAATGTTTATGGGCTTTATTATACACTTTTATATTATTTTTGGGATTAACCTATTAACCGGAGGCCCTGCCCATATTGTTGTTTTCTTGCCTATTTCAGTGTTTCGAAGAAAAGGAATATCAAACGGAGTCCAAACGGAATGAAACCTTCGGGAGCATGATTTTTGGAATGAACGTAATCCAGGAGACTTGGAGTTGAAGTCAAGGAAGGTTCGAGGTGGCCACGAGGGTGGGGGACGCCCCCACCCTACTAGGCGAGCCCCCCTGTCTCGTGGGCCTCGAGCATCCCGCGACCGACTTCTTTCACCTATATAAGTCCATATACCCTAAAAACATCGGAGACAACAATAGATCGGGAGTTCCGCCGCCGCAAGCCTCTGTAGCCACCAAAAACCAATCGGGACCCTTTTCGGCACCCTGCCGGAGGGGGGATCCCTCACTGGTGGCCATCTTCATCATTTCGGCGCTCTCCATGACGAGGAGGGAGTAGTTCACCCTCGGGGATGAGGGTATGTACCAGTAGCTATGTGTTTGATCTCTCTCTCTCTCTCTTATGTTCTTGATTTGACACGATCTTGATGTATCACGAGCTTTGCTATTATAGTTGGATTTTATGATGTTTCTCCCCCTCTACTCTCTTGTAATGGATTGAGTTTTCCCTTTAAAGTTATCTTATCGGATTGAGTCTTTAAGGATTTGAGAACACTTGATGTATGTCTTGCATACATGTGCTTATCTGTGGCGACAATGGGATATCACGTGATTTACTTGATGTATGTTTTGGTGATCAACTTGCGGGTTCAGTGACCTTGTGAACTTATGCAGAGGGGTTGGCACACGTTTTCGTCTTGACTCTCCGGTAGAAACTTTGGGGCACTCTTTGAAGTACTTTGTGTTGGTTGAATAGATGAATCTGAGATTGTGTGATGCATATCGTATAATCATGCCCACGGATACTTGAGGTGACAATGGAGTATCTAGGTGACATTAGGGTTTTGGTTGATTTGTGTCTTAAGGTGTTATTCTAGTACGAACTCTATGATAGATTGAACGGAAAAAATAGCTTCATGTTATTTTACTACGGAATCTTGAATAGATAGAACAGAAAGGATAACTTTGAGGTGGTTTCGTACCCTACCATAATCTATTCGTTTGTTCTCCGCTATTAGTGGCTTTGGAGTGACTCTTTGTTGCATGTTGAGGGATAGTTATATGATCCAGTTATGTTATTATTGTTGAGAGAACTTGCACTAGTGAAAGTATGAACCTTAGGCCTTGTTTCCTACCATTGCAATACCGTTTATTCTCACTTTTACCACTTGTTACCTTGCTGTTTTTATAATTTCAGATTACAAATACCTTTATCTACCATCCATATTGCACTTGTATCACCATCTATTCGACGAACTAGTGCACCTATACAATTTACCATTGTATTGGGTGTGTTGGGGACACAAGAGACTCTTTGTTATTTGGTTGCAGGGTTGTTTGAGAGAGACCATCTTCATCCTACGCCTCCCACGGATTGATAAACCTTAGGTCATCCACTTGAGGAAATTTGCTACTGTCCTACAAACCTCTGCACTTGGAGGCCCAACAACGTCTGCAAGAAGAAGGTTGTGTAGTAGACATCACACCCCTCCTTGGCCGGGCTCCTCCTCCTCCCTCCTTTATATACGGGGGCGAGGGGGGGCACCCCAAAGACAATTGTTATTCTCTTAGCCGTGTGCGGTGCCCCACTCCACTGTTTAACACCTCGGTCATATCATCGTAGTGATTATGCGAAGCCCTGCGCCGGTAACATCATCAACACCGTCGCCACGCCGTCGTGCTAGAGGAACTCTCCCTCACCCTCAACTGGATCAAGATCTCGAGGGACGTCATTGTGTTGAACGTGTGCTGAACACGGAGGTGCCATACGTTCGGTACTTGGATCGGTTGGATCGTGGAGACGTTCGAATACATCAACCGCGTTACTAAATGCTTCCGCTTTTGGTCTACGAGGGTACGTGGACACACTCTTCCCCTCTCGTTGCTATGCATCTCCTAGATAGATCTTGCGTGATCGTAGGATTTTTTTGAATTACTATGTTCTGCAACAGAGGCATCCGAGCCAGGTCTATGTGTAGATGTTATATGCACGAGTAGAACACAAATTGTTGTGGGCGATAATAGTCATATTGCTTACCACCAATGACTTACTTTGATTTGGCGGTATTGTTGGATGAAGCGGTCCGAACCGACATTACATGACCGCGTTCATGAGACTGGTTCTACCGACGTGCTTTGCACATAGGTGGCTGCCGGGGGTCTGTTTCTCCAAATTTAGTTGAATCGAGTTTGACTACGGCCGGTCCTTGTTGAAGATTAAAACAGCAGACTTGACGAAAAATCATTGTGGTTTTGATGCATAGGTAAGAACGGTTCTTGCTAGAAGCCCGTACCACCGACGTAAAACTTGCAACAACAAAGTAAAGGACGTCTAACTTGTTTTTGCAGGGCTTGTTGTGATGTGATATGGTCAAGACATGATGTGATATAAATTATTGTATGAGATGATCATGTTTTTAACAGAGTTATCGGCAACTGGCAGGAGCCATATGGTTGTCGCTTTATTGTATGAATTGCAATCGCCATGTAATTGCTTTACTTTATCACTAAGCTATAGCGATAGTCGTAGTAGCAATAATTGGCGAGACGACAATGATGCTACGATGGAGATCAAGGTGTCAAGCCGGTGACGATAGAGATCATGATGGTGCTTTGGAGATGGTGATCAAAGGCACAAGATGATCATGGCCATATCATGTCACATATTTTGATTGCATGTGATGTTTATCTTTTATGCATCTTATTTTGCTTAGTACGGCGGTAGCATTATAAGATGATCCCTCACTAAATTTCAAGGCATAAGTGTTCTCCCTGAGTATGCACCGTTGCTATAGTTCGTCGTGCCGAGACACCATGTGATGATTGAGTGTGATAAGTTGTACATTCACATACAACGGATGCAAGCCAGTTTTGCACGTGCAGAAAACTCGGGTTAACCTTGATGAGCCTAGCATATGCAGATATGGCATCGGAACACTGGAGACCGAAAGGTCGAGCATGAATCATATAGTAGGTATGATCAACATAGAGATGTTCACCATTGAAAACTATTCCATCTCACGTGATGATCAGACATGTATTAGTTGATATGCATCACGTGATCATTTAGATGACTAGACGGATGTCTATCTAAGTGGGAGTTCTTAAGTAATATGATTAATTGAACTTTAATTTATCATGAACTTAGTCCTGATGGTATTTTGCAAATTATGTTGTAGATCAATAGCTCGCGTTGTAGCTTTCCTATGTTTTTTATATGTTCCTAGAGAAAACTAAGTTGAAAGATGATAGTAGCAATGATGCGGACTGGGTACGTGATCTGAGGTTTATCCTCATTGCTGCACAGAAGAATTATGTCCTTGATGCACCGCTAGGTGACAAACTTATTGCAGGAGTAGATGCAAACATTATGAACGTTTGGCTAGCTCAATATGATGACTACTTGATAGTTTAGTGCACCACGCTTTACGGCTTAGAACCGGAACTTCAAAAATGTATTGAACACCACGGAGCATATGAGATGTTTCAAAGAGGTGAAATTGGTATTTCAGACTCATGCCCGTGTTGAGAGGTATGAGACCTCTAACAAGTACTTCGCCTAAAAAATACAGAAGAATTGCTCAGCTAGTGAGCATGTGCTCAGAATGTCTGGATATTACAATCGCTTGAATCAAGTGAGAGTTAATCTTCCAGATAAGATAGTGATTGATAGAGTTATCTCGTTACCATCATCAAGTTACAGATAAGATAGTGATGATGATCTTGTCATGAAGCTGCTTATTTTTAGATTTAATGGTTCTTCTTTCATAGTGCTTCCTATGTAAAGATGTGTAACCTTTTGTTTGGTGTTCGTGGTTTAGATTCTTTTCTGGTGTTGAGTCGCACATTTCCGCTCTTGTACTTGGATAACACCGTGGCAACTTATATTCACACTTCCAAGTAAGTTTAGCAACTTGTCCAACAGCTTCGGAGGTCGGAACGCAGTCATATCCGTCCTGACATTTGCTCATAGTTGCACCGTATGATCAAGTAGTCCTGATTGAGCTACAGAAAATTAATAAGTACTTCCCCCTTATTAAAAATCAGACGTTTTTTAAGGCTAGTTTAGCCTACTTTGTGGCTCTTGGATGCCACACACCCCTATATAAAATAGCATTAAAAAACATATTAGGAAAATTTAAAAAATTCTGAAATTTTGGGATATAAAATTTCCGTTGTACACACGTGTTCAGTTTCGTGAGGAATGGGTGCCCGTGGTAATGCCAGTAAAAAGACAAAAGAAACATATATGTAGAAAGAAAACTTAATGTAACGTATGCCCGACCGTAATTCCTATGCCGCGGATACCAGGGGCACCCATTCCCCACAAAAATGAACACGAGTGTACAGTGGGCACTCATGTTTCATATCCCAAAATTTCAGAATTTTTCGAAATTTCCTGATATTTTTTTAATGCTATTTTCATATAGGGGTATTGGGCACCCGAGAGCTGCAATGCATTTTTCACATAGACACCTTATATTTTGATAAGGTATTACATAACAGGTACATATAAACATGCGTGTTATTATCTCTAGAACTCTGAATTTCATTTTTGGAATTTTCGAAAGAAGATCGAACACCCAGATTTCCGTTGTTTTGTTTGTGCTCCTTGCACTGATTAAACGGTTGTTTGTGTGTTTGCTGCACCAGATGTGCTACTCGCTCAGGGCCTCATGCCCTCATCAGTATATAGAGCACCCAGGTACCCAACAACCATCAGGTAGCCGCAGGGCCGGTCCACATATATACGAGGCCCGGGGCAGGAAGACAACAAGGGGCCCTTGTTTTTCTTTCTTGACACACATGAACTGAAAACATTTTGTATGTCAAAACCAAAGTAAATATTCAGTACATGGAATAGATAGATCCACTATCTTTGAATTCTATAACTAACTCTACAATTTATTTATCGACCAGGCGAACTTCAAAAATTTACTATATATTCCTGAAAGAACTACTCGTCTCGTAAAAAATTGTCGACCAATTTTTTTGGGAATTCTACTTGTTCATATATACGTGTTTTTTTCCTCATATTTTCATCACTACTACTAGATAAATGCTTTTGACAAGACATGTCACCATGTAAGGTTCGTAAAAGATGTTCAATACAGATCAGAAAAGCACCTGGATATCATATGGTATAATGTGAATTTGTACGAATGCCACAATAGTCAGCACAAATGAGAAGCCAAACCATGAATTGAATTAACGTCTCCCCTTCTCCTAATCTCCTTAATGCTTTCTCGGAACCGATGAAGAACAGAAGAATTTAAGAAGACTTATGCAAGTCAGCAGATCTGAAGGAGTTATAGCCAGAGATGGAGAGCAAAGCTATTTGAAATTGAATCACTAAACTAACGAAGAGAATTACAGGGAGGATGCAGATCTCCGTGATTGGAAGGATAGATGATCTTCCGTTAATCGCTTGCCGCGCCCTTGGAATCTGAAAGTCACTGAAACGGTGGCGTTGTTCATGGACTATGAATTTAGGCAAAGTTGGGAGGAGAGGAGTCACCGAATACCGTATCCGCCACCTACCTGAGGCTTCCACCCTTTGAATTAGCACGAGTTCATGCATGCATGCATACCTCAGCCGTCTGTAACACCAGACACGTAAGAAAAGAATGATGTGGGGAGAGAGAAAGGGAAAACACCCGGGTCTGTCTGTAGAAATAACGACGATATATTGCCGTAGAAATCGCTGCCTACAGACGACCTATTTTCCGTTGTATGAGTCCGTCGCGTATCGTGGGTGGGCCGAATGGATCTCGTGTTCCACGAAATCAGCTTTTCCTTCATATTAGGGCATGTACATCAGTTTAGACGCCTCTTGCCTGCAACGATCCTCCACGTCACCTATAGACAGCGATAAAAACACCTTATACAATGAACCGTCCTTTCTTACTATCTGTAACACCCTAAAATTAGTAGATATGTTACTTAGTCTACAAAGTTAAGTCCCATCCATCTCCGGCCGACCCCACCGGTCCTACTTTGTACAAAAGGGGCAGTTGCCGTTCTTACAGATGCACTCGATACAACTCTAGAACGGCCGTCGGTAGCGAGCGATTTTCAAGCGCTGCAGATCGTCGTTAATTCTAACGACAGGCTCTTTCTCTCTCCTTAATTTCTGCCCCCACGTCATCTAAAATCCTAGTTGTAACCTCTTATAGACAGCTGATTGTGCATCGTTGTACATGCCCTTATAGTCTGAATTAGTTACCATGATTCACGGGCCGTTGGAGAGTTATACGGCCGGCCGAATGTGTCACCTGCTGTACGTGCTATCTACAGAATAGTCTGCATAGAGTTTTTTTTTTTTTTTTGCAAAGAGTCTGCATAGAGTTAATTGCATAGAAGTACCACAATTGAGGCATTACATGCAGATTGGTATCAAGTTTGGTAATCTTTACATGTCAGTATCAAGTCTGGGGCCAGTCGTTGCAAAAAGGTCTAAACCGCGGGTAAACACGTATTGACGGTGTATCTGGCCAGCAGGGCTGAAGTGGCAAGCTTTTTGCAGAAAACTCCTTTGTTTCATAAGTAATCACATAAATGCCCAATCATTTGGCGGGAAAAATGTTGTTATGAGATGTTTTTTTTTCGTTCGTAATTTTCACAACCGAATCTGACTTGTTTGAAAATTTGCGTCAGCTAGAACAAATAAATGACAGAAAATCGAAGCCCGCGCAGGATTCGACACAGCGACCTGGTTTTCAGCTGCGCCGCGCGATAGCCACACCGCCACAGCGGCACTTGCGTCTTAGAGCAGGCGAGGTACCTTTTATACTATCTCCAACGCGCTGGGCCGGCCCACCGAGGTCTGCATTGTTTTTTTCGTTTCGCACTTACCTGCCGCGCCTGTTGGGGCTCGTTCGTTGCCCAGATTTCTTTTCATTTCATCTCTCTTACTTATTAATTATGCTTTACTTTTGTTCCTGGTTTTGGCTTATTTTTAGGTTTTTCTTTCTTATTTTTTCATTCACTAGGTTGGTTTTTCTACTGCATGTTTTAACATATTTACTGAACATTTTTTATGATGGGTTTCAGTATGTGATGAACAGGTTTTCAAATATGCATGGACATTTGTTAATGTACGCTGAGCACTTTTTCTGCTTATAGTGAACACTTTTCAATGCACGATGAAGTTTTCTTTACAAACGGTGACTATTTATTTAATGTAATCAACTTTTGGTAATATTCTTGCATTTCAAGAGACACTGCAGATCATTCTTGCATTTCAAGAGACACGTCGATTTTTTAATAAAAGTTGACCAGTTTTAATGCATTTCAAAAATTTATTATGATTACACATTGATTTTAAATACATGTTGTCAACTTTTTAAGTAACAGTGCATTTAAAAAATACAATCAATATACGAGTAACTTAAACAAAAAACTGTGTGTTGGGCATATATGTTTTTTAATAGTTGTGTATTTGAATAATATAATTCTATCCCGCAAAAAAAAGAATAATATAATTCTAATATGGGTCGTGCCTATGTTCTTGTCTGGTGCTTAACACTAAATAATGCGTTTCTCAAAAAAAAACTTAATAATGCTAATATGTAATCGCAATATATATATATATATATATATATATATATATATATATATATATATATATTAATATCATGATTAAAAACACAGCAACTCGGCGCACAGCCTCGTTGGGCCAACCGCCCGGCCCAGCGTTTCTGTGCGAGTATAAAAAGCGTCGCGCCATATACAGCACGTAAGCGATGTCGTGGATGGGTGGCTAGCTCGTGGCGCTGCTGCACAGCAGGTCGCGGGTTTGATTCTTTACTTCCTTCAATTTTCGTTTGCTTTATTTATTTGTTCAAACCGACTCAAATTTTCAAACGAGTCCGATTGAGTGGTGGAAATTACGAACAGAAAAGAAACCTCTCATAGTATCTTTTTTTCACTAAAATAACCGGGTATTTATGTGATTACTTATGAAGCAAGGAAGTTTTCTGCAAAAAACATGCCACTTCAGCACCTGATGGGCGGGCCCTATTGGTCAGATACACCGTCATTGCGTGTTTACCCGCGGTTTAGACCTTTTGCAATGACTGGCCCCAGACTTGGTACTACATGTAAAAATTACCAAACTTAATATTAATCTACATGTAATGTTCCAATTATGGTATTTCTGTGCAATTAACTCGTCTGCAGATGACATGGACGCATCCTGCAGACGATGGCCAATTGAACCGATGTACATGCCTGGGGCTTGACTAAATTATTTCCACCAGTCATGCGCACGTCGCGATCCTCAATCATTATTTCAATCCAAGATTCTATTTTATTTGGCCGCATGTGCAACTGTTTGGGTCCGCACACTTGCCTTCTCATCGGTCAGACGAATGCCTGCGAAAATGACTAGACGTTCCACCATAGAGCGCATTTGCAAAGAAAGAATTCAAAAAAGACTCCAGAAAGGGTTCATCAGTCAATGTATATCAACGTGCGTTCTTACTTCTTACTCAAAAAAGACGTTCTAACTTGTACTAGTCCCTCTGTTTTTATTTACTCGGCGTATTAGTTTTGTCTAAAGTCAAACTTTATATACTTTCAACAGGCTTGTAGAAAAATATATTAACATATACACTACCAAATATATATCGTTGGATTCTTCATTGCATATATTTTCACATCATATAAATTTGTTGTTGTAGATGTTCATATTGTTTTTTACAAAGTTGGTCAAACCAAACTTTAACTTCAGTCAAAGCTAATATGCAGAGTAAATAAAAACGAAGAGAGTGCTATAACACTCCTTCCTGCTCCCAGTAGCCATGCATTGCATACGTCCTTCCACCAACCCCCAAAAGCACCACAATATTTTTCTTCTTCTCCCGCATCTTCACGTAACCTACTTTCACATGGAAACTCTACCTAAGGACTCTATATAAGTGCTCGAGTTGAGCACCCATTGCACATATTGTTAGTTTGCCACTCCAAATAGAAGTACAGGAACGAAGCAAAATTAACATACATCTCGTCAACCGAACGGGGATATGGCAAAGAACAACTCCTCTGCGACCTCGGCTAGGCTGATGCTGATCCTCCTCGTTCTGCTGGTTTTCCTTGGGGGAATCCTTGGACAAGGTGGGCCGTCCACCTGCAGCAACCGTAAGCTAGCTACCACGATTCGGAAATCCTTGCATGAATTATTGGTTTCCTTGGTTTCCTTGCATGAATTATTCCTTCCTTTCTACTCCCTCCGTCCGAAAATACTTGTCATCAAAATAAATAAAAGAGGATGTAGGTAGTATCAAACTGTAACGATCATAATGCTAAGCTAACAGATATGTCTTGTCCATCACATCATTCTCTAATGATGTGATCCCGTTCATCAAATGACAACACATGTCTATGGTTAGGAAACATAACCATTTTTGATTAACGAGCTAGTCAAGTAGAGGCATACTAGGGACACTATGTTTTGTCTATGTATTCACATATGTATCAAGTTTCTGGTTAATACAATTCTAGCATGAATAATAAGTAGTTATCATGATATAAGGAAATATAAATAATACATTTATTATTGCCTCTAGGGCATATTTCTTTCAGTCTCCCACTTGCACTAGAGTCAATAATCTAGTTCACATCGCCATATGATTTAACACCAATAGTTCACATATGTATGTGATTAACACCCATAGTTCACATCGCCATGTGACCAAGAACCAAAGGTTTTACTAGAGTCAACAATCTGGTTCACATCGCTATGTGATCAACACCCAAAGAGTACTAAGGTGTGATTATGTTTTTCTTGTGAGAAAAGTTTAGTCAGCGGGTCTACTAAATTAAGAGTTGTATGTATTTTGTAAGTTTTCTATGTCTACAATGCTCTGCATGGAGCTACTCTAGCTAATTGCTCCCACTTCCAATATGTATCCAGATTGAGACTCAGAGTTATCTGGATTGGTGTAAAGTTTACATCGACGCAACTCTTTACGATGAACTCTTTATCACTCCATAACTGAGAAATACTTCCTTAGTCCTCTTAGGTAACTAAGGATAACTTTGACCGCTACACAGTGATCCACTCCTTGATCACTATCGTACCCCCTTGCCAATCTCATAGCAAGGCACACAACTGGTCTGGTACATAGCATGGCATACTTTATAGAATCTATGACTGAGGCATAGGGAATGACTTTCATTCTCTTTCTATCTTCTGCCATGGTCAGGCTTTGAGTCTTACTCAACTTTACACCTTGTAATATAGGCAAGAACTCCTTCTTTGACTGGTCCATTTTGGACTCTTTCAAAATCTTGTCAAGGTATGTACTCACTGAAAAATCTTATCAAGCATCTTGATCTATCTCTATAGATCTTGATCCCAATATGTAAGCAGCTTCACCGAGGACTTTCTTTAAAAATCTCCTTTCAAACTCTCCTTTATGCTTTGCAGAAAATTCTACATCATTTCCAATCAACAATATGTCATTCACATATACTTATTAGAAAGGATGTAGTGCTCCCACTCACTTTGTTGTAAATACAGGCTTCACCGCAAGTCTGTATAAAACTATGTCCTTTGATCAACTCATCAAAGCGTATATTCCAACTCCGAGATGCTTGCACCAGTCCATAGATGGATCGCTGGAGCTTGCACACCTTGTTAGTACCTTCAGGATCGACAAAACCTTCTTGTTGCATCATATACAACTCTCCTTAGATATGTCCATTTAAGGAATACTGTTTTCACATCCATTTACCAGATTTCATAAAATATGGCAATTGCTAACATGATTCGGACACACTTAAGCATCGCTACGGTTGAGAAAATCTCATTGTGGTCAACACTTTGAACTTGTCGAAAACCTTCCGCAACAAGTCGACCTTTGTAGATAGTAACATTACCGTTAATGTCAGTCTTCTTGAAGATCCATTTATTTTCTATGGCTTGCCGATCATCGGGCAAGTCCACCAAAGTCCATACTTTGTTCTCATACATAGATCCCATCTCAGATTTTGTGGCCTCAAGCCATTTCGCGGAATCTGGGCTCATCATCGCTTCCTCATAGTTCGTAGGTTCATCATGGTCTAGTAACGTGACTTCCAGAATAGGATTACTATGCCACTCTGGTGCAGACGGTACTCTGGTTGACCTATGAGGTTCGGTAGTAACTTGATCTGAAGTTTCATGATCATCATCATTAGCTTCCTCACTAATTAGTGAAGAAATCACTGCAACTAGTTTCTGTGATGAACTACTTTCCAATTCGGGAGAAGATACAATTACCTCATCAAGTTCTACTTTCCTCCCACTCACTTCTTTCGAGAGAAACTCCTTCTCTAGAAAGGTTCCGTTCTTAGCAACAAAAATCTTGCCTTCGGACTTGTGGTAGAAGGTGTACCCAAATGTTTCCTTAGGGTATCCTATGAAGACACATTTCTCCGATTTGGGTTCGAGCTTATCGGGCTGAAGCCTTTTGACATAAGCATCACATCCCCAAACTTTAATAAACGACAACTTAGGTTTGTTGCCAAACCACACTTCATACGACGTCGTCTCAACGGACTTTGATGGTGCGATGCTTAAAGTGAATGCAGCTGTCTCTAATGCATAACCCCAAAATTATAGTGGTAAATCAGTAAGAGACATCATAGATCACACCATATCTAATAAAGTGCGGTTATGACATTCGAACACACCATTAGACTGTGGTGTTCTAGGTGGCGTGAACTGTGAAACTATTCCACATTGTTTTAAATGAAGGCCAAACTCGTAACTCAAATATTCACCTCCATGATCAGATCGTAGAAATTTAATTTTTTTTACAATGATTCTCCACTTCACTCTGAAATTCTTTGAAGTTTTCAAATGTTTCAGACTTGTGTTTCATGAAGTAGATATACCCATATCTGCTCAAATCATCTGTGAAGGTCAGAAAATAATGATACCTGCCACGAGCCTCAACACTCATCGGACCGCATACATCGATACGTATTATTTCCAATAAGTCATTAGATCATTCCATTGTTCCGAAGAACGGAGTTTTAGTCATCCTGCCCATAAGGCACGGTTCACAAGTATCAAATGATTCATAATCAAGTGATTCCAAAAGCCAGTCAGCATGGAGTTTCTTCATGCGCTTTACACCAATATGACCTAAATGGCAGTGCCACAAGTATGTTGCACTATCGTTATCAACTTTGCATCTTTTGGCATCAATATTATGAATATGTGTATCACTACGAGATTCAATAAACCATCAATATTGGGTGTATGACCATAGAAGGTTTTATTCATGTAAATAGAATAACAATTATTCTCTGTCTTAAATGAATAGCCATATTTCAATAAACATGATTTAATCATATTCATTCTTTAACGCAAACACCAAAATAACATTTATTTAAGTTCAACTCTAATCCCGAAAGTATAGGGGGTGTCCGATGATCATATCGATCTTGGAACCACTTCCAACATACATTGTCACTTCACCCTGAACTAGTCTCTATTTATTCTGCAACTCCTGTTTCGAGTTACTAATCTTAGCAACTGAACAAGTATCAAATACCCAGGGGTTACTACGAGCACTAGAAAGGTACACATCAATAACATGTATATCAAATATACCCTTGTTCACTTTGCCATCCTTGTTATCCACCAAATATTTGGGGTAACTCCGCTTCAAGTGATCATTTCCTTTGCAGTAGAAGCACTTAATTTCAGGCTTAGGTCCAACTTTGGGCTTCTTCACGGGAGTGACAACTTGCTTGCCATTCTTCTTGAAGTTCCCTTTCTTTCCCTTTGCCCTTTTCTTGAAACTAGTGATCTTGTTTAATCATCAACACTTGATGCTTTTTCTTGATCTGTACCTTCGTTGATTTCAGCATCACGAAGAGCTCGGGAATCGCTTTTGTCATCCCTTACATATTATAGTTCATCAGGAAGTTCCAGTAACTTGGTGATGGTGACTAGAGAACTCTGTCAATCACTATCTTATCTGGAAGATTAACTCCCACTTAATTCAAGCGATTGTAGTACCCAGACAGTCTGAGCACATGCTCACTAGCTGAGCAATTCTCCTCCATTTTTAGGCGAAGTACTTGTCAGAGGTCTCATACCTCTCGACACGGGCATGAGTCTGAAATACCAATTTAAGCTCTTTGGAACATCTGATATGCTCCGTGGTGTTCAAAACGTTTTTGAAGTCCCGGTTCTAAGCTGTAAAGCATGGTGCACTAAACTATCAAGTAGTCATCATATTGAGCTAGCCAAATGTTCATAGCGTCTGCATCTGCTCCTGCAATAGGCTTGTCACCTAGCGGTGCATCAAGGACATAATTCTTCTGTGCAGCAATGAGGATAAACCTCAAATCACGGACCCAGTCCGCATCATTGCTACTATCATCTTTCAACTTAGTTTTCTCTAGGAACATATAAAAAACATAGGGAAGCTACAACACGAGCTATTTATCTACAACATAATTTGCAAAATACTATCAAGACTAAGTTCATGATAAATTAAAGTTCAATTAATCATATTACTTAAGAACTCCCACTTAGATAGACATCCCTCTAGTCATCTAAATGATCACGTGATCAATATCAACTAAACCATGTCCGATCATCATGTGAGATGGAATAGTTTTCAATGGCGAACATCTCTATGTTGATCATATCTACTATATGATTCACGCTCGACCTTTCGGTCTCCAGTGTTCCGAGGCCATATCTGCATATGCTAGGCTCGTCAAGGTTAACCCGAGTATTCTGCACATGCAAAACTGGCTTGCACCCATTGTATGTGAACGTAGAGCTTATCACACCCGATCATCACGTGGTGTCTCAGCACGACGAACTTTAGCAACGGTGCATACTCAGGGAGAACACTTATACCTTGAAATTTAGTGAGGAATCATATTATAATGCTACCACCATACTGATAACCCACAAGTATAGGGGATCGCAACAGTTTTTGAGGGTAGCGTATTCAACCCAAATTTATTGATTCGACACAAGGGGAGCCAAAGAATATTCTCAAGAATTAGCAGTTGAGTTGTCAATTCAACCACACATGGATAACTTTGTATCTGCAACAAAGTATTTAGTAGCAAAGTAGTATGGAAGTAACCGTAACAATGGCAAAAGTAACAGTAGCAGTTTTGTAGTAATTGTAACAGTAGCAATGGTAAAGTAACTAAGCA
The DNA here is from genome assembly GCF_018294505.1 of Triticum aestivum. NCBI lineage: Eukaryota > Viridiplantae > Streptophyta > Magnoliopsida > Poales > Poaceae > Triticum > Triticum aestivum. The sequence goes on from NC_057807.1 coordinate 700,847,400, forward strand.
AAGCACAATATGTGAAAAGCTCGTAGGCATTGGATAGGTGATGGATAATTATGTCGGATGTGATTCCTCATGTAATAGTTATAACTTAGGATGACACAGAACTAGCTCTAGTTCATCAATATAATGTAGGCATGTATTCCGAATATAGTCATACGTGCTTATGGAAAAGAACTTGCATGACATATTTTGTCCTACCCTCCCATGGCAGCGGGGTCCTAATGGAAACTAAGGGATATTGAGGCCTCCTTTTAATAGAGACTACAAAAAAAAGACACGTCCGTGAAATTTTGGGCCGAACGAAATTTTTTTCTGTCATACTTATGACACTTGTATGATGATACATGTGACAAAACCCGGTATCATCATAGATGTGGTGGGCTCCTACTTCTATGACGAAAAATCATGACAGAAAATGGGCTTTTCGTCCTGGGTGGGCCAGAGACGCAGCTACATGACATTCTTTGGGCCGTAGATGACGGAAAAAGCCGTGGTTGAAGCGAGGGCGAGGAAAATTTCGGGGAGTTCCCAGTTACGGTGGGTGGTCGGGGGCCGAGGGATGCGCGTTTCTCTTGTACACGTACGCGCGTGTGTGCGAGGCGTTGGCTCTAACTAAACCCGAGCAAGGCGTTGGGCTCTAACTAAACCCGAGTGATTGCACTGCAGGCTACACGTTACTGAACCCGAGTGATCGATCGACGGCTGTTAACTGAACCCGATCGAGCGATTCCTTCGCTATCGCTGCTAACTAAAGCCGATCGATGCTGCCTCCCTGGATGAATAGTGAGCGTTGCGGGGGGAGGGGGGTGGATGAACAGTTAGTGGTGGGGGTGGATTAACAGGACCCCGTGGCGTTGCCTCTGGATGAACAGGACCCCGATCGATCGAGTCGGTTGCGGCTGGATGAACAGGACCCCGTGGAGGGCTGGATGAACAGGACGACCCTGTGGAGGGCTGGATGAACAGTAGACGGTGGAGGGGTGGATGAACAGTAGCCCGTGGAGGGTGGTTGAACAGGATCCCGTGGAGAGGGGTGGTTGAACAGTAGCCGGTGGAGTAGCGGGCGGTGGAGGCTGGATGAACAGGAGCCCGTGGATGAACAGTCGCAGGTGGAGGCTGGAGGAGGTCGACAGTGGATGAACAGTCACAGGTAGAGGCTGGAGGAGGTCGACATTGGATATGAACAGTATCCCGTGGAGTGCCATTTTGCGGTACGCCACACCCCTCCCAATGAACAGGACCACCGTTTCGACCGTAGCGCTCCAACACAAGTCCGTTTCGTCCGTTTTGCGGTATGCCACACCCCTCTCGATCAATAGGACCCCCGTTTCGACCATAGGAGGTCCATTTCCTCTGTTTTGCGGTACGCTAGACCCCTCCCGATGAACAGGATCCCATTTTGAACGTGGCCGGTCGAACACAAGGTCGTTTCCTCCGTTCTGCGGTACGCCAGGCCTCGTTTCCATCGCATGTTCCATCAGAGCCCTCCCGATGAACACGACGACGCATTCCATTCCGACCCAGCCGGTTGGCTCCCCATGAACACGACGATGACGATGTTTCCCTGTTCCCACCCTGCCATGTACACGAGCCCTAGCCGTACGTATGTGCGAGTAGGCGTTCGAGACCGCGCCCGTATGTACACATACGTGCCCATATTTTCTTTCTTGCACACTAGCCGTTGTACGTACGTGTACATGCTACGTGCGCGCCTCTACTACGACACGTGCGCGCCTCTACTACGGCACGTGCGCGCCTCTACATCCACCAGTATGTACGTACACGTTCGCGACCAGAATGACAACGCTACATACACTTCGACCAGGTGGGTCCCGACTGTCAGGCACTTCCTTGCGTGCGAAGATGTAGCTCGTGGGTCCCAGCAGTCAGGGGGGCGAATCGTTTTTTCGGACGCACTTTCTTGCATGCGAAGATGTAGCTGGTGGGTCCTAGCAGTCAGGGGGGCGAATCATTTTTTTTGCCCGGATGCACTTCCTTGCGTGCGAAGATCTAGCTGGTGGGTCCTAGCAGTCAGGGGGGAAACATTTTTTTTGCGAAATACGGTGGCCCGTTCGGTGGGTCCCTGCTGTCAGGTGGAGGTATCATTATTTTCCGCGTAATAAGGAGGCACTTCCTTGCTGCGGCCATGGACCCAGCTGTCAGCCTCTCCACGTACAGTCCATGTCCGATGGAAGTCGTTCCTTGACCACGTTGACCACGCCGGGCCAAGAGCATCAGGACGGTGGACGATGGCAAGGCCTAGGAAGGGGATGACGCAGAGCCAGGGAAGACGCGGCAGTGGATGCCCACGTGGAGAGGAGTACGACGGTCCACTGGTCCGGCTGCGGTGTGAGGCTGCCGTCGCCGCAAAATAATAGGGGGTGTGGGTGAGTAGAGGGATGGCCTGGCCAGCGATGGGAGTAGTAGGAGGCGGTGAGGCCTCAGCGGCATCACAGCCGGCCACGGGAGGTAGGAGCATGTGGCATGACCGGCACTGCTTTGGGCGGCTGGAGCAAGAAGACCAGAGGTTGAAGAAGCACTACGGCCGTTGGATGGACATCGTACGGTCAGTCGAGCTAGAATCGTGCATATTGACTAGGTTGACAAAGCCCTTCGTCCCCGTCAACTTAGTGGGCCCACTATACTGGGTCCCAGCTAGTAGGGAGAGTATTCATTTTTTTGTGCGTAATAAGGAGGCACTTCCTTGCGTGCGAAGATATAGCTGGTGGGTCCGAGTTGTCAGCGGCGGTAACATTTTTTCGCGAAATACAGAGGCCCTTTCGGTGGGTCCCAGATGTCGGGTGCAGGAATCATTATTTTGCGCGTAATAAGGAGGCATTTCTTTGCATGCGGCCGTGGACCCAGCTGTCAGCCTCTTCACGTACAGTCCACTTCAGATGCATGTCGGTCGTTGACCATGTTGACCACGCCACGCCGAGAGCACCAGGGCGGTGGACGACGGCGAGGCCTAAGAAGGGAATGACACGGAGCCAGGAAAGACTCGACAGTTGTTTCCTACGCGGAGGAGAGTACGACTGTACGAAGGTTTACTGGTTCGTCTGCCGTTGCCAGAGAATAACAACAGGTGTGGGTGAATAGAGGGATGGCTAGGCCAGCGATGGGAGTACGGTGGGGCGGTGAGGCATGCACGGCAGCACAGCCGGCCGCGGGGAGGAGGGAGCAGGCAGTCCCGCCGGCGCTTGTTTGAGCGGCTGGAGCAGGAAGAGCAGAGATTGAAGAAGCACAATGGTCGTTGGATGGACATCCAACAGTCACTGCTTGTGCGTCAACCTTTTTTAGGAAAGCCTCAAATCTGTGAAAAACAGCATACAGGCCATCTGCCATTATTTCAAATAATTTACAGCCCATTTGCTAATTCTTACGGGTTTTTTTGAAGCCCATATTCTTTTTGTTAGCATTACAGCCCGTATCGTGGCCACTGTTAAAAAACTATACGAAATTTTGCATATGTCGATGCGGTCTGAACTGTTTTTAATCCTGAAATTTCGAGTCACATTCAGACTGATTTTAAAAATAAATGTATATCAATATAAAATCCAATAAATTGTCCACGCATAAAAATCAATGCAATTTAAAATCTTGAAATGAAAAAAAAGATATTTGAAACTAATTGCCGGTTTGATGTGTTTTAAAAATGTACAGCCCATTTCTCATTACTGATAGGACATTTTCTCCGCCAGCCGAATGAAGCTCTCCTCGTCTTGAAAGAAGATTTGCAGCCCAACAGGCCTGATAAAGCGACTTACTTGACAAATCACAAAAAAACTGGGCTAGCCATTTTCGGAAAGAAAGAAAAACTACTGGGTTGGTCTGTGGTAAACACAAAAGAAAAGGCTGTCTAGACAGGCCAGAGTGTCTCGCACAGCCCAGTTGACACCCTGCTTCCGTCTCAAAAACAAATTAGATAAATGCCACTCCAATTATGGCGATTCATAAAAATGTCACTGCAATTTCCAAACTTCGAAAAATACCACTGCAATTTTGGCAAACTTTAAAAACGCCACTGCAGTTTGCAAACTTTGAAAAACGTCACTCCAGACTTCGAAAAATGCCACTAGAAATGGCATGAAATGGCATCTTCAATGCTTGGAAATTGTAGTGGCATTTCTGGGAAACACCAGATTTGGAGTGGCATTTATCGAATTAACCAAAAAAATAACTGGGCGAGCTGCTCGGTCCCTGGTGTCAGCCGCTCATTGTGCAATTCTCTCGTTTATTGACTATGTTGACAATGGCATGGGACCCAGATGTCAGAAATCCACTAGAAGGAGCCATTTTTTATTGGCTTGAAATAAGGAGGCACTTGTTTGCGTATTGCCATGACCTTGGTGGGTCCCTGCTGTCATCCTCTTCACGTACAATCATCTCCTGATTGTGTACGCGTCAACTTGGTACGCGGACAGACGCGAGCTGGGATCTGAACCCCGCGTCGCTCCGCTCGGGCGGCTCGGGGGAACATCTCGCGTCGCCGGTGGCCCCCTCCCCTGCGCCTCCTCTCCTCCGCCGCTGCCGCTGGCCTCGCCGTGGTGGCGGCAGCCCCCTGCCTCCGAAGGTGGCTCAGGGAGATCCGCGGCGGACGCGTGGTGCCGGGTGGCCGGGGTCTTCTCGGTGGCGTCTTCACCCGAGCTCGGTGCCGAGGGCGCGGTGAGCGCTGCGGGAGCAGGGGGGCATCGAGGTGGCGCGCTGCCTGCTGGCCGACGCCTGGTCGTGGCCCTCACTAGTGCTCCCCTTGGCGGCCGATCTGGCCCGCGCGCCGGATCCGGGCCAACGGCTGGCTTTGGGCGTTGGGGCTACTTCTCTAGCCTCGGTGTGGTGGCCGTGCCATCTCCTGCGGCTGCTCGGGCGGCGTGGGGGCAGGGCCAGGACGGTGGCCAGCCATTCCATCTCTTCCGCCCAGATCCAAGTCGGTCGCGCAAGGGTGCCTCCTCTACTCGCGTCCTCCTGCGGATCTGGCACCCGCCGGCGCACCGTGCTCGGTTCCACCCCCTTTGGCTGCTTGGGTGGTCTGGTGTTGGTCCTACGGGGTGCTTGATTGCCGTCATTGCAGGAGGTTGGTTGCCTCCGGGCGGTGGCGACTCCGGTCTCAGCAGCGACGTGGCTCAGCAAAAGGGTGGTGCGGGTGATGCTTCGGGTGAAAGCCCTGTGTCTGCTTTGGTCGGCACCGGCGGCAGCGATGCCCTTCGGCGTCGGATCCCTCCTTGGAGGTGCCGTTGGGTGATCCATTGGTTCCCCCCTACTCAGTTTGTTCTCTGGGTGAAAGCCTTAGATCCAGATTCTGGATCGGACGGCGGCGGCGTCCTTGACGTCGTTTTACCACCTTGGTGGCGCCTGTCTTCGGAGACATTGCTCCATGTTGCTTGCCTGAGGCTTGGGGTGGTGTTTGGCTGGGTTGAGGTGGGTGGTCGGTGGTGGTGGTGCGGCCGGTCTGGGGTCGACGGTGGTGTGTGTCGTGCTCGTGTGCTCCTTGGTGCGTCTCTGCTTGGCGGTGCCCTGCGGCTATGCCGTTGGCACACAGGTGTTGTGGCATCGTCTCGGCCTCGCATAACCTTTCGAATGTACCCCCGGCACAGGTGGTGTCGCGGCATTGTGCAGTCTCGGTTGTAGGGTGCCTTTCGATTGCGTCGACAATGCAGTGTCGCGGTTTGGTTTGCTAGGCGATGCCCTTTGACTATGACAGTGGCACACAGGTGTTGTGGCGTCGTCTCAGTCTCGCGTGGCCCTTCGAATGTGCCTCGGGACACAGGTGGTGTCGCGGCGTTGTGCAGTCTCGGATACGTGGAGCCTTTCGATGGCGTCGATGGTGCACTGTCGTGGTTTGGTCCGGCTGGCCAATGCCGTTAGATTTCTCCTATGGTGCTCTTTGTTGTGTTTTCCCTCGTTGTTTCCCCTGTTATGTGTGTTGTTGGCGTGAGTTGTTTATGTTTATCTCTTCTCCCTGTGCCCCCTGTACCTCTGGTTCGCTTGAACCTATCTTGCGACGGGCTGCAAAGCCTTATAGGCAGATGAATACAATTCAGGTGGGGAAACCCCCCCCCCCCCCGATGAAAATTCAAAAAAAAACTTGGTAGGCCCACAAGTCAGCCTCTAAACCCGTGGAGGACAAATACAACCCATTTAAAAAAATAACAGCCCATTCCATACGTTCAAACGGAAAGTTCAACATTCAGAGCAAAGTAACATGTCTGATCCACATATAGAGTACTGAACTTCCACTTTGAAAACCACCATAGCCAAGTTAACTATCTACTCCCACAAATACTCTAGTAGCGTACAAGTACTAACTTACTCTTCGGTAACTAGACGATGCCGGCCGCCATCTGTGGTACACGCTAAACGCCGGCACCGGCATCCTGCGCCTTGCCTCGGACTTGCAAGAGGTGCGATAGGGCGCCTTGCTCGCGCGTTGGCCCTTTCCATTTCAACGTGGTCCACCGAAGCTTCGGCTTCCAAGCGGGAAACCCACTTGACGAGCTGGTAGTAAAACTCGGCGTCGCGAACGCGTGCATGCCCGACAGCCTCCACATAGTCGGCCCAGTTGCAGGCGCTCTGCTCGCGACTTAGAGCGTCGGTGCGCTGCTGCTCCATGTCCCACTGGCGGTGCAAATCGGCGATATGCTGCTCCTCCGCCAGGCGGTCGCACTCCAACAACTCCTGCTCCTCCTCCAGGCGGTCGCGGTCCAACAACTCCTTGATCTCCGCATTGCCATCTAAAGACAGATAGAATGCCTCCTCCCTCCGTCTGCCTTCCACTGAAAAAGGAACACTAGTTCCGGCGGTGACCGCCCCCAGTGTTGCCTACCGCGGACAGGCGGGGGCATGGAGGACGTGGCGAGTGACGTCGGGCCGGTGGGGGCTTATGAGGATATGGCGAGTTGGGTCACGGTGCCACCAGGCAGAAGGTAGCGCAACGGTCATCGGAATTCAATGCATAATGGATTAGCGCGCCAGCTTGCCGTGGAAAACTAGAGAAACTGAAATTATGACTCTGTCGTCCCGTCCTGTCTGGGGGCACACCGGCATGGCGGTCAAACGAGTGCACTCGAATCATCTCCCTCCTTGTCAATAATGATTCACCTCAGTTAGCTGACTTAATTAAGGCCGGCTGCATGCAGACACTCAGAATTGCTCGCAGCCAGTACGCGGAGTAGCATGTAACGAGTCGCAGTCGAGGGCACGCATGCAGCCACTTAAATCACTGTAATTAATTAGGCTTAAACTTCTGCATGCCGTTAATTTTTGACATGCCTTGGTCTTGCTGCTTTGCTCACGGGACTAAGAAACCAGGACGGAGGGTGTACCTTGGTTGGTGAGAGGTTCGAATTAAGCCCTGTAAACCAGAAATGAGGTACTAGTACGTGCGTGATCCGCTATTTATTCGTGTAGGATCGAGTTGGTCGCTTCTTGAATTGACCCCTACAAACCGGAAAGGAGGTAATACGTGCGTGATCTACTATTTATCCGTGTAGGATCGAGTAGGTAGGATAGTGTAGCTTGTCAGTTACTGCAGAGGTAGGCATTTTTATTCAAAAACCTGGCACTTCGGATCTTGCGTTGCAAATAAAACTGCCAGGAGCGCATTAGTAGGCTAGCTAGTGATCGATCAGTAACTTGTAAACACTGAGAGAATAGAAATAAGTAACTATTAATGCATCTCGATGATTCACAGATCATATACAAATATGTAGCTCCAAAAGCAAAAATCTAGAAAAAAACATCCGTTCTTCCTACTAACATGGATGCTTCTCTTGGCCAACATTCAGTACAGACTGAAAGACAAATTTGTTTGTGAAGTCTACAATTCCTCTTGCAAACGTAAGTGGTTTCACCAACCGCTGGGACCATGAGAATGAACCACACATGATGGAGGAACATCCACTTCAATATGATTTGATCTTCTCTCGATCACATCGTGAGACTATTTTCGGAATACAAACTTTAACTTAGGAAAAATGATGCCCATTGTATAATCAGACCAAAGCAATGAAGCACCTAGTGTTGGCTAATAAATAGTACATTACTGCTTTTTTGCAGTCCATGAAGTAACTATCCAATCTTTCTGTGTCTATTTTCAAATGGCATTGCATGTAGTGACTATACTATTCTCTTGTGTAGTTCACTTTATTTGTTTGCCAAATAGCAACGGGCAGACATCTCTGTCTGCAAAAATATCAAGCAGCTAGTAAACATATACAATACCATGTATTTTCGGTTTAAACATGTCTCTTCCGCTTAGCATATGTCATGTTCTGCACTAGACAATCTGATACAGTTATGTTTTTCCCAGGACAATTTCATACTGAATTGATTTGCCGGTTCAGAGCAGAAATATAGCGCCTATTCTTCATCAGACCAAGGATATCCATGTTCGCAGTGATGGAAGAGGTGAAATCGATACAACCGAAATTAGGCATCCAATCATTGAATCCTGTCCTGCACCTCCAATGTAGGTCCACCCTACCAATAAATTCACACGCAAACCACTAGTATTACTATCTAATGATAGGACAAAAAGAGTAGCAAGATAGTAGCAAACCATGTACCTTCGTAATGAACAACTCATAGTGCCACCAATTTCAAGGAAATATGCCCTAGAGGCAATAATAAAGTTATTATTTATTTCCTTATATCATGATAAATGTTTATTATTCATGCTAGAATTGTATTAACCGGAAACATAATACATGTGTGAATATATAGACAAACAAAGTGTCACTAGTATGCCTCTACTTGACTAGCTTGTTAATCAAAGATGGTTATGTTTCCTAACCATAAACAAGGAGTTGTTATTTGATTAACAAGGTCACATCATTAGTTGAATGATCTAATTGACTTGACCCATTCCGTTAGCTTAGCACTTGATCGTTTAGTATGTTGCTATTGCTTTCTTCATGACTTATACATGTTCCTGTAACTATGAGATTATGCAACTCCCGTTTACCGGAGGAACACTTTGGGTGCTACCAAACGTCACAACGTAACTGGGTGATTATAAAGGAGTACTACAGGTGTCTCCAAAGGTACATGTTGAGTTGGCGTATTTCGAGATTAGGTTTTGTCACTCCGATCGTCGGAGAGGTATCTCTGGGCCCTCTCGGTAATGCACATCATTATAAGCCTTGCAAGCAATGTGACCAATGAGTTGGTTACGGGATGATGCATTACAGAACGAGTAAAGAGACTTGCCGGTAACGAGATTGAACTAGGTATTGAGATACCGACGATCGAATCTCGGGCAAGTAACATACCGATGACAAAGGGAACAACGTATGTTGTTATGCGGTTTGACCGATAAAGATCTTCGTAGAATATGTGGGAGCCAATATGGGCATCCAGGTCCCGCTATTGGTTATTGACCGGAAACGTGTCTCGGTCATGTCTACATAGTTCTCGAACCCGTAGGGTCCGCACGCTTAACGTTTCGTTGACGATATAGTATTATATGAGTTATGCATGTTGGTAACCGAATGTTGTTCAGAGTCCCAGATGAGATCATGGACATGACGAGGAACTCCGGAATGGTCCGGAGATAAAGTTTGATATATGGGATAATAGTGTTTGATCTCCGGAAGGGTTCCGGAATTCACCGGAAGGGGTTCCGGATGTTTCCCGAAATGTTTGGGTACGAGAACACGTTATTTGGGCCAAAGGGGAAAGCCCACGAGGCTTTTGGAAAGTGCAAAAGGAAGTTTTGCGGAGACCAGAGGCTAGACGCCAGGACCCTGGCGTCTAGGGGTCAGACGCCGGGAACCCTGGCGTCTAGCCCTGGAGTCCGTGTAGGACTCTTGCCTTTCGGGCAAAACCGACTTTGAGGAGGCTTTTACTCCAAGTTTCGACCCCAGGGCTCAACATATAAATAGAGGGGCAGGGCTAGCACCAAAGACACATCAAGAAACACCAAGCCGTGTGCCGGCAACCCCGTCCCCTCTAGTTTATCCTCCGTCATAGTTTCCATAGTGCTTAGGCGAAGCCCTGTGGAGATTGTTCTTCACCAACACCGTCACCACGCCGTCGTGCTGCCGGAACTCATCTACTACTTCGCCCGTCTTGCTGGATCGAGAAGGCGAGGACGTCATCGAGCTGAACGTGTGCAGAACTCGGAGGTGCCGTGCGTTCGGTACTTGGATCGGTCGGATCGTGAAGACGTACGACTACATCAACCGCGTTGATAAACGCTTCCGCTTAGCGATCTTCAAGGGTATGAAGATACACTCCCCCTCTCGTTGCTATACATCACCATGATCTTGCGTGTGCGTAGGAATTTTTTTGAAATTACTACGTTCCCCAACAGTGGCATCCGAGCCTAGGTTTTTATGGTTTGATGTTATATGCACGAGTAGAACACAAGTGAGTTGTGGGCGATATAAGTCATACTGCTTACCAGCATGTCATACTTTGGTTCAGCGGTATTGTTGGATGAAGCGGCCCGGACCGACATTACGCGTACGCTTACGCGAGACTAGTTTTACCGCCGTGCTTTGAACACAGGTGACTAGCGGGTGTCAGTTTCTCCAACTTTAGTTGAACCGAGTGTGGCTACGCCCGGTCCTTGCGAAGGTTAAAACAGCATCAACTTGACAAACTATCGTTGTGGTTTTGATGCGTAGGTGAGATTGGTTCTTGCTTAAGCCCGTAGCAGCCACGTAAAACTTGCAACAACAAAGTAGAGGACGTCTAACTTGTTTTTGCAGGGCATGTTGTGATGTGATATGGCCAAGACATGATGCTATATTTTATTGTATGAGATGATCATGTTTTGTAACCGAAGTTATCGGCAACTGGCAGGAGCCATATGGTTGTCGCTTTATTGTATGAAATGCAAACGCCCTGTAATTGCTTTACTTTATCACTAAGCGGTAGCGATAGTCGTAGAAGCAATAGATGGCGTAAACGACAATGATGCTACGATGGAGATCAAGGTGTCGCGCCGGTGACGATGGTGATCATGATGGTGCTTCGGAGATGGAGATCACAAGGACAAGATGATGGCCATATCATATCACTTATATTGATTGCATGTGATGTTTATCCTTTATGCATCTTATCTTGCTTTGATTGATGGTAGCATTTTAAGATGATCTCTCACTAAAATTATCAAGAAGTGTTCTCCCTGAGTATGCACCGTTGCCAAAGTTCGTCGTGCCCAGACACCACGTGATGATCGGGTGTGATAAGCTCTACGTCCATCTACAACGGGTGCAAGCCAGTTTTGCACACGCAGAATACTCAGGTTAAACTTGACGAGCCTAGCATATGCAGATATGGCCTCGGAACACGGAGACCAAAAGGTCGAGCGTGAATCATATAGTAGATATGATCAACATAAGATGTTCACCATTGAAAACTACTCCATCTCACGTGATGATCGGTTATGGTTTAGTTGATTTGTATCACGTGATCACTTAGATGACTAGAGAGATGTCTATCTAAGTGGGAGTTCTTAAGTAATATGATTAATTGAACTTAAATTTATCATGAACTTAGTCCTGGTAGTATTTTGCAAATTATGTTGTAAGATCAATAGCTCGCGTTGTTGCTTTCATATGTTTATTTTGATATGTTCCTAGAGAAAATTGTGTTAAAAATGTTAGTAGCAATGATGCGGATTGGATCCGCGATCTGAGGTTTATCCTCATTGCTGCACAGAAGAATTATGTCCTTAATGCACCGCTAGGTGACAGACCTATTGCAGGAGCAGATGCAGACGTTATGAACGTTTGGCTAGCTCAATATGATGACTACTTGATAGTTTTGTGCACCATGCTTTATGGCTTAGAATCGGGACTTCAAAGATGTTTTGAACATCATGGACCATATGAGATGTTCCAGGAGTTGAAGTTAATATTTCAAGCAAATACCCGAGTTGAGAGATATGAAGTCTCCAACAAGTTCTATAGCTAAAAGATGGAGGAGAATCGCTCAACTAGTGAGCATGTGCTCAGATTGTCTGGGTACTACAATCGCTTGAATCAAGTGGGAGTTAATCTTCCAGATAAGATAGTGATTGACAGAATTCTCTAATCACCATCACCAAGTTAGTAGAACTTCGTGATGAACTATAGTATACAAGGGATGATGAAAATGATTCCCGAGTTTTTCATGATGATGAAATCGATGAAGGTAGAAATCAAGAAAGAACATCAAGTGTTGATGGTTAACAAGACCACTAGTTTCAAGAAAAGGGCAAAGGGATGGAAGGGAACTTCAAGAAGAATGGCAAGCAAGTTGCTGCTCAAATAAAGAAGCCCAAGTCTGAACCTAAGCCTGAGACTAAGTGCTTCTACTGCAAAGGGACTGGTCACTGGAAGCAGAACTACCCCAAGTATTTGACGGATAAGAAGGATGGCAAAGTGAACAAAGGTATATTTGATATACATGTTATTGATGTGTACTTTACTAGTGTTTATAGCAACCCCTCGGTATTTGGTACTGGTTCAGTTGCTAAGAGTAGTAACTTGAAACGGGAGTTGCAGAATAAACAGAAACTAGTTAAGGGTGAAGTGACGATGTGTGTTGAAAGTAGTTTCAAGATTGATATGACCATCATCGCACACTCCCTATACTTTCGGGATTAGTGTTGAACCTAAATAAATGTTATTTGGTGTTTGTGTTGAGCATGAATATGATTTGATCATGTTTATTGCAATACGGTTATTCATTTAAAGTAAGAGAATAAACTGTTGTTCTGTTTACATGAATAAAACCTTATATGGTTACACACCCAATGAAAATGGTTCATTGGATCTCGATCGTAGTGATACACATATTCATAATATTGAAACCAAAAGATGCAAAGTTAATAATGATAGTGCAACTTATTTGTGGCACTGCCGTTTAGGTCATATTGGTGTAAAGCGCATGAAGAAACTCCATGCTGATGGGATTTTGGAATCACTTGATTATGAATCACTTGATGCTTGCGAACCATGCCTCATGGGCAAGATGACTAAGACTCCGTTCTCCGGAACAGTGGAGCGAGCAACTGACTTATTGGAAATAATACATACTGATGTATGCGATCCGATGAGTGTTAAGGCTCGCGGCGGGTATCGTTATTTTCTGACCTTCACAGATGATTTGAGCAGATATGGGTATATCTACTTGATGAAACATAAGTCTGAAATAGTTGAAAGGTTCAAAGAATTTCAGAGTGAAGTGGAAAAATCATCGTGACAAGAAAATAAGGTTTCTACGATCTGATCGCGGAGACAAATATTTGAGTTACGAGTTTGGTCTTCAATTAAAACAATGTGGAATAGTTTCACAAATTCATGCCACCTGGAACACCACATCATAATGGTGTGTCCGAACGTCATAACCGTACTTTATTGGATATAGTACAATCTATGATGTTTCTTACCGATTTACCAATATCGTTTTGGGATCATGCATTAGAGACAGCTGCATTCACGTTAAATAGGGCACCATCTAAATCCGTTGAGACGACACTATATGAACTGTGGTTTAGCAAGAAACCAAAGTTGTCGTTTCTTAAAGTTTTGGGCTGCAATGCTTATGTGAAAAAGTTTCATCCTGATAAGCTCAAACCCAAATCGGAGAAGTGCGTCTTCATAGAATACCCAAAGGAAATTGTTGGGTACACCTTCTATCACAGATCCGAAGGCAAAAAAAACATTCGTTGCTAATAAATGGATCCTTTCTAGAGAAGGAGTTTCTCTCGAAAGAAGTGAGTGGGAGGAAAGTAGAACTTGATGAGGTAACTGTACCTGTTCCCTTATTGGAAAGTAGTTCATCACAGAAATTGGTTCCTGTGACACCTACACCAATTAGTGAGGAAGTTAATGATGATGATCATGAAACTTCAAATCAAGTTGTTACTGAACTTCGTAGATCAACCAGAGTAAGATCCGCACCAGAGTGGTACGGTAATCCTATTCTGGAAGTCATGTTACTAGACCATGATGAACCTACGAACTATGAGGAAGCGATGATGAGCCCAGATTCGGCGAAATGGCTTGAGGCCATGAAATCTGAGATGGGATCCATGTATGAGAACAAAGTGTGGACTTTGGTGGAGTTGCCCGATGATCGGCAAGCCATATTGTATAAATGGATCTTCAAGAGGAAAACAGATGCTGATAGTAGTGTTACTATCTACAAAGCTAGAATTGTCGCAAAAGGTTTTCGACAAGTTCAAAGTGTTGACTACGATGAGAGTTTCTCACTCGTATCTATGCTTAAGTCTGTCCGAATCATGTTAGCAATTGCCGCATTTTATGAAATCTGGCAAATGGATAAACAAAACTACATTCCTTAATGGAGTTATTAAAGAAAAGTTGTATGTGATGCAACCAAGAGATTTTGTCGATCCTAAAGGTGTTAACAAAATGTGCAAGCTCCAGCGATCCTTTTATGGACTGGTGCAAGCATCTCGGAGTTGGAATATACGCTTTGATAAGTTGATCAAAGCATATAGTTTTATACAGACTTGCGGTGAAGCCTGTATTTACTAGAAAGTGAGTGGGAGCACTACATCATTTCTGATAAGTATATGTGAATGACATATTGTAGATCGGAAATAATGTAGAATTATTCTGCAAAGCATAAGGGAGTGTTTGAAAGGAGTTTTTCAAAGAAAGACCTCGGTGAAACTACTTACATATTGAGCATCAAGATCTATGGAGATAGATCAAGACGCTTGATAAGTTTTTTTTTTCAATGAGTACATACCTTGACAAGATTTTGAAGTAGTTCAAAATGGAACAGTCAAAGAAAGAGTTCTTGCCTGTGTTACAAGGTGTGAAATTGAGTAAGACTCAAAACCCGACCACGGCAGAAGATAGAAAGAGAATGAAAGTCATTCCCTATGCCTTGGCCATAGGTTCTATAAAGTATGCCATGCTGTGTACCAGATCTATTGTATACCCTACACTAGTTTGGCAAGGGAGTACAATAGTGATCTAGGAGTAGATCACTGGACAGCGGTCAAAATTATCCTTAGTGGAATAAGGATATGTTTCTCAATTATGGAAGTGAAAAAAGGTTCGTCGTAAAGGGTTACATCGATGCAAGTTTTGACACCGATCTGGATGACTCTAAGTCTCGATCTAGATACATATTGAAAGTGGGAGCAATTAGCTAGAGTAGCTTCGTGCAGAGCATTGTAGACATAGAAAAATTGCAAAATACACAACGGATCTGAATGTGAAAGACCCGTTGACTAAGACTCTCTCACAAGCAAAACATGATCACACCTTAGTACTCTTTGGGTGTTAATCACATAGCAATGTGAACTAGATTACTGAATCTAGTAAACCCTTTGGGTGTTGGTCACATGGCGATGTGAACTATGGGTGTTAATCACATGATGATGTGAACTATCGATGTTAATCACATGGTGATGTGATCTAGATTATTGACTCTAGTGCAAGTGGGAGACTGAAGGAAATATGCCCTAGAGGCAATAATAAAGTTATTATTTATTTCCTTATATCATGATAAATTTTTATTATTCATGCTAGAATTGTATTAACCGGAAACATAATACATGTGTGAATATATAGACAAACAGAGTGTCACTAGTATGCCTCTACTTGACTAGCTTGTTAATCAAAGATGGTTATGTTTCCTAACCATAAACAAGGAGTTGTTATTTGATTAACAAGGTCACATCATTAGTTGAATGATCTGATTGACTTGACCCATTCCGTTAGCTTAGCACTTGATCGTTTAGTATGTTGCTATTGCTTTCTTCATGACTTATACATGTTCCTGTAACTATGAGATTATGCAACTCCCGTTTACCGGAGGAACACTTTGGGTACTACCAAACGTCACAACGTAACTGGGTGATTATAAAGGAGTACTACAGGTGTCTCCAAAGGTACATGTTGAGTTGGCGTATTTCGAGATTAGGTTTTGTCACTCCGATCGTCGAAGAGGTATCTCTGGGCCCTCCCGGTAATGCACATCATTATAAGCCTTGCAAGCAATGTGACCAATGAGTTGGTTACGGGATGATGCATTACAGAACGAGTAAAGAGACTTGCCGGTAACGAGATTGAACTAGGTATTGGATACCGACGATCGAATCTCGGGTAAGTAACATACCGATGACAAAGGGAACAACGTATGTTGTTATGCGGTTTGACCGATAAAGATCTTCGTAGAATATGTGGGAGCCAATATGGGCATCCAGGTCCCGCTATTGGTTATTGACCGGAAACGTGTCTCGGTCATGTCTACATAGTTCTCGAACCCGTAGGGTCCGCACGCTTAACGTTTCGTTGACGATATAGTATTATATGAGTTATGTATGTTGGTAACCGAATGTTGTTCGGAGTCCCGGATGAGATCATGGACATGACGAGGAACTCCGGAATGGTCCGGAGATAAAGTTTGATATATGGGATAATAGTGTTTGATCTCCGGAAGGGTTCCGGAATTCACCGGAAGGGGTTCCGGATGTTTCCCGAAATGTTTGGGTACGAGAACACGTTATTTGGGCCAAAGGGGAAAGCCCACGAGGCTTATGGAAAGTGCAAAAGGAAGTTTTGCGGAGACCAGAGGCTAGACGCCAGGAACCCTGGCGTCTAGGGGTAGACGCCGGGAACCCTGGCGTCTAGCCCTGGAGTCCGTGTAGGACTCTTGCCTTTCGGGCAAAACCGACTTTGAGGAGGCTTTTACTCCAAGTTTCGACCCCAGGGCTCAACATATAAATAGAGGGGCAGGGCTAGCACCAAAGACACATCAAGAAACACCAAGCCATGTGCCGGCAACCCCGTCCCCTCTAGTTTATCCTCCGTCATAGTTTCCGTAGTGCTTAGGCGAAGCCCTGCGGAGATTGTTCTTCACCAACACCGTCACCACGCTGTCGTGCTGCCGGAACTCATCTACTACTTCGCCCGTCTTGCTGGATCGAGAAGGCGAGGACGTCATCGAGCTGAACGTGTGCAGAACTCGGAGGTGCCGTGCGTTCGTTACTTGGATCGGTCGGATCGTGAAGACGTACGACTACATCAACCGCATTGATAAACGCTTCCGCTTAGCGATCTTCAAGGGTATGAAGATACACTCCCCCTCTCGTTGCTATACATCACCATGATCTTGCGTGTGCGTAGGAAATTTTTTGAAATTACTACGTTCCCCAACAGTGGCATCCGAGCCTAGGTTTTTATGGTTTGATGTTATATGCACGAGTAGAACACAAGTGAGTTGTGGGCGATATAAGTCATACTGCTTACCAGCATGTCATACTTTGGTTCGGCGGTATTGTTGGATGAAGCGGCCCGAACCGACATTACGCGTACGCTTACGCGAGACTAGTTTTACCGCCGTGCTTTGCACACAGGTGACTAGCGGGTGTCAGTTTCTCCAACTTTAGTTGAACCGAGTGTGGCTACGCCCGGTCCTTGCGAAGGTTAAAACATCATCAACTTGACAAACTATCGTTGTGGTTTTGATGCGTAGGTGAGATTGGTTCTTGCTTAAGCCCGTAGCAGCCACGTAAAACTTGCAACAACAAAGTAGAGGACGTCTAACTTGTTTTTGCAGGGCATGTTGTGATGTGATATGGCCAAGACATGATGCTATATTTTATTGTATGAGATGATCATGTTTTGTAACCGAAGTTATCGGCAACTGGCAGGAGCCATATGGTTGTCGCTTTATTGTATGAAATGCAAACGCCCTGTAATTGCTTTACTTTATCACTAAGCGGTAGCGATAGTCGTAGAAACAATAGATGGCGTAAACGACAACGATGCTACGATGGAGATCAAGGTGTCGCGCCGGTGACGATGGTGATCATGATGGTGCTTCGGAGATGGAGATCACAAGCACAAGATGATGGCCATATCATATCACTTATATTGATTGCATGTGATGTTTATCCTTTATGCATCTTATCTTGCTTTGATTGACGGTAGCATTTTAAGATGATCTCTCACTAAAATTATCAAGAAGTGTTCTCCCTGAGTATGCACCGTTGCCAAAGTTCGTCGTGCCCAGACACCACGTGATGATCGGGTGTGATAATCTCTACGTCCATCTACAACGGGTGCAAGCCAGTTTTGCACACGCAGAATACTCAGGTTAAACTTGACGAGCCTAGCATATGCAGATATGGCCTCGGAACACGGAGAGCGAAAGGTCGAGCGTGAATCATATAGTAGATATGATCAACACAAGATGTTCACCATTGAAAACTACTCCATCTCACGTGATGATCGGTTATGGTTTAGTTGATTTGGATCACGTGATCACTTAGATGACTAGAGAGATGTCTATCTAAGTGGGAGTTCTTAAGTAATATGATTAATTGAACTTAAATTTATCATGAACTTAGTCCTGGTAGTATTTTGCAAATTATGTTGTAAGATCAATAGCTCGCGTTGTTGCTTTCATATGTTTATTTTGATATGTTCCTAGAGAAAATTGTGTTAAAAATGTTAGTAGCAATGATGCGGATTGGATCCGCGATCTGAGGTTTGTCCTCATTGCTGCACAGAAGAATTATGTCCTTAATGCACCGCTAGGTGATAGACCTATTGCAGGAGCAGATGCAGACGTTATGAACGTTTGGCTAGCTCAAGATGATGACTACTTGATAGTTTTGTGCACCATGCTTTATGGCTTAGAATCAGGACTTCAAAGATGTTTTGAACATCATGGACCATATGAGATGTTCCAGGAGTTGAAGTTAATATTTCAAGCAAATACCCGAGTTGAGAGATATGAAGTCTCTAACAAGTTCTGTAGCTAAAAGATGGAGGAGAATCGCTCAACTAGTGAGCATGTGCTCAGATTGTCTGGGTACTACAATCGCTTGAATCAAGTGGGAGTTAATCTTCCAGATAAGATAGTGATTGACAGAATTCTCTAATCACCATCACCAAGTTAGTAGAACTTCGTGATGAACTATAGTATACAAGGGATGATGAAAATGATTCCCGAGTTTTTCATGATGATGAAATCGATGAAGGTAGAAATCAAGAAAGAACATCAAGTGTTGATGGTTAACAAGACCACTAGTTTCAAGAAAAGGGCAAAGGGATGGAAGGGAACTTCAAGAAGAACGGCAAGCAAGTTGCTGCTCAAATAAAGAAGCCCAAGTCTGAACCTGAGCCTGAGACTAAGTGCTTCTACTGCAAAGGGACTGGTCACTGGAAGCAGAACTACCCCAAGTATTTGGCGGATAAGAAGGATGGCAAAGTGAACAAAGGTATATTTGATATACATGTTATTGATGTGTACTTTACTATAATCATTCCAATTTCTTAATGCGAATAGGTAGCAAGACTGTTTCTAACCACATGTTTGAAGGAATAAATAAAGCAACAAGGGCTTATGTCAGGAAGGCATACATAGTTTTTTCTGAAAAATTGAGCCATTCCTGACCTTTTCTCTTCTTTTAAGCATATTTTGTGCAGTTCAAATAAAATAAAACGCCATCACCGCCTTGACAATTCAGTGACACTGTACAAAAGGAAATGACTTAACATTACATCATCATGTCAGGTATGTAGTCGACATGCATTAGAGACAAACATACATACCTCCTCCGATAACATAATGACCATTAATTTTAACAAAAGTGTGACTAGCTTTATCGGGATAATTTGAGTGAACTCTACACCCTCTGTTCCTTAATATAAGACGTTTTCACGGTTCAATTTAAATACCCAAAAGTCTAGTATTTAGAAAAACAGGTAGTAGTTTTCTTGAGCACATATCTGAGAAAGCTTGCCACACTTTATTTATGTCCATACGATAATGCAACGCCATTCGGGTACTACAAATACACACTAATCCAGTGGCTAGTGCAACAGTAGAGTAGTTAGTTTATTACAGGGTACAGTACAATGGTTTTACTAAACGGATTACAATAAACTATAGCATTGGAAGATTTCTATAGGAAATAACAATACAAAATGTAAAGGTAACAAGTTTCAGCATTGGTATACTAGCTATGCATGAGCATTAAACCAAATACAAAAGTCTGAAGGTAACTAGCATTATTAACTAATGACAGTATAAAAAAATTGCAAACCATGTACCTCCAAGGTAAATATCATTTCGAACTCGGGGGGACCTTAAAAATTGCTATCCCAATCTTGATAATCGATCAAACATAAAAACTTGATTGAACGAATCAAGAGAACAGCCGGAGGAGGAGGTGCCCACGCTTGACCTTTCCTCTTCTCTTCATAATTTTCTGTGCAGTTTAACCAAAACAAAATGACATCAGCGCCTTGGCATTTTGGTGACACTGTACAAAAAAGTAACTTATCTCATGAAAGTGAGGTATGTGATCTATAAGCATTAACAGTGCAAAAATCTGAAGGTAGTTACAAGTTTCATCGTTGGTATACTGGCTGTGTCATAGCATTAGAATGCCTTAGCTGAAAAATCTTTAATACATCCACAATCAACAGCTAACCCTGAAATAATCCAGTGACATTAAATGACATTGCTTAAATTTATCTGTGGCATTAGACTGAGAGCGGCATTAGTTAAATGTGGCATCACTTTAGCAGTAGCATTGCTTGACTTGACTGCTGGCGTTATACTAACAGCAAAAAAAGTGGCAATAAGAGCATGGGAGGCCCATTCGGATAGTGGCGCACCAGTACAATGTACCTCCACGGACACAGAGTGGTGAGGGAGGTATGGTTGCCAAGAGCAACAAATATCCAGGCACCATATGTGGATTACGTCCCATTTTTGTTCTGCTTAGCCACCTTTTTCCTATGTGAGGACAACAAACCGATCGACCTGGTCATTCTCTATTGCGTTGTCATGCCTTTCTACCCTTCTTCAACCAAGAGACACGAGACTCGTCCCTTAGCTACTGATTTTCCCCTTTTCAACCAAGATGCGGGTTCGATGCCTACCTCTTCGACGGTACAATCTCCCTTCCTTTCCTTATTCAACCTAGACATGGATTAGTCTGCATGAAGTAGGGTTTCCTTTAATAGTGCAAATTATGGTTTTCGTCTGCGTGCCAGCAGAGCAGAGGACAGCAAATTGGGAAGATGGTGGAGTGGAAAAAGATCCACATGCAACGACGTGGCAGATAGGGCAATAGAACAAGGGTATGGTTCGAAAATAGGTAGCATACCTGAGGGTCGGCGGGAAGTGGCTTCGCTCGTGGTTGTCGTCTTCCGCACACACTACGGCAGCGAGCTTAGGGACGGAGGCCATCCTGCGCGGGCGCTAGGTCTGAGAGGACGGCCTTGTCGTCAGTGCGTGACCACGCTCGCCGACGA
This sequence comes from Triticum aestivum, assembly GCF_018294505.1. Classification (NCBI taxonomy): domain Eukaryota; kingdom Viridiplantae; phylum Streptophyta; class Magnoliopsida; order Poales; family Poaceae; genus Triticum; species Triticum aestivum. The sequence goes on from NC_057807.1 coordinate 700,868,645, forward strand.
CGAGTGCGTCAACACTGCACGGCCTTTTCTTCCCCGGCGGATCTGTGATCACTGGTGAGGAGGGAGAAAGAGGCCGTCTTTTTTAGATCTGGAGAGAGGGTGGTAGTGTGAGAAGCAAGTGGGCAGCCCTTAGCAAGAAAGCGTTGAAGCTCCAGCCTATGTATCTTTTTTATACTACTAGTACTGGAGGTGGAGTAGTGGTAGAGTAGTTTATATTTTCTCTGCGTACAGTACCAGTTAGTCGTGCTTCTAAACTAAACGGCACGCCATTAAAAAAATAAAGGTCAATAACTAATGCGGCACCTCGAGCCAACGCGGCCAGATCGCATTTTGCACAAGAAATTACACACCATGTTTCGTTGTGGTCCCGTTACAACATATGAGTGAGACGACGCCGAGTCCTTTTCTACTAGTATTTCAGAACGGACGTGTAGGCCGGGGCGCCTCTTCGTGAACCGTGGCAAACTGGCAACCGTCCACCGACTCTTCGTCTTTCCCTCTCGATTTGGAACTGCTGTCGCACGCTATTCCTCTCCGTCCTCCATTTTTCTTCAGCCCTTCACACTTTCTTCTACCATTGTTCGATCGTCTTCTCCATGGAGGGAACAGGTCAGAAACGACCACGTTATTCTTGCCCCAATCTGAAAGATGACGTGGTGGAGGAACTCATTGATCGGTGCGACATCATCACCTCGGCTAGCATGGCAGGTTCGTTCAATACCATTCTCGACTCAACTAATAACATCATTACAAGGAACCCAAGAGTCAAGGAGCAGTTTGATCTCCCCTATCTTCTTCGCCGTGACCCTGATGATTGGCGTGGGGACGACGGAGGCCTCGCCTTGTGGAATTTGATGCCGCTTGATAATGATACGTATGATGTTAAGATGCCATCGCTTGAGGGTAAGGCTTGGGCAGGCGCAAATGGAGATTGGGTTGTTTACATTGGGTCCAACTGCGAGTAGGAACTTGTGAATGTGTACACTCGTGAACGGGTTCCACTTCCAAAAATCTCAGTAGACTGCCCAGAGGTTGAGCACACCGGTATTGTACGCACGTTCAAATACGATCATGGTGACTGTCTTCTACGGAAGATAGCAATTTGTCGAGTTCCCAACCGCTCCTGGAATTACAACAACTATGAAGTTGTTGCTATCTTTGACAAGCTTGTTGCCGTCCTTCATGGTTCGACTCGATGGATATTGCTCAAAAATCAGTCTCTGTACATGGATGAGTACTGTGATGCAATTCAATACGAGGGCCTTGTGTTTGCTGCCACCACTCATGGCACTGTTTTTATATGGAATCCTTATGCTTCCGGTATGTTTGTCTTCCACCGTAATTATAATTGTTTCATCCACATGCATGCGGGTTAGCAAGTTTCCCATTACTAATTAACCTTCTTCTTGTGTTTCCAAGGTCCTATGAACATTCCACCACCTATACCTGAAAATTTTTATAACCAAGGGGGAGATGACGATGGTGATGATCACGAGCAAGAGGACCAGCAACGCCCATATACTCTGTGGCGCCTGGCAACTAATTCCGATGAATCACCTCTTCTTGTGTGTCTACAGCCCACTGATGATGTTACTACTAAGGAAGCAGGTGTAGTCTCCCATGGTCGCACTCTCCGGACCTATTCCAACACCCGTTGCATGGTATTCGGGATGGATACTAGTGTGCTAGCGCCAACTACTTCTCCCTGGTACAGAATTGATAGTCTTGGAGAAAACTTGCTCTTCCTTGGACAAAACTATCCAATGATGGTGAAAGGCGATCCAACTACTGTTGACACAACGTTACTACCATTTATGATAAGCAACTGTGTCTATACCTCGAACATTTTGGAGGTTCCCTACCCTGGTACTGATATAGTAGGCCGCTTCAGCCTGGATGATCAGTCCTGCGTTGGTCTCAAGATCGACAATGGATGGCCCATCCCAGAGAATCACTTGTGGTTCAAAGCAAGCGTTTCCAATGCCGAGGAATGGTTGAGTTGAAGTTCATTTCATTTCTTGTTATTTGTTGTGATGAAAACTTTAGTATTTATAATGTATCCTCATTGTCGATATGGGTTGATGACCTGGTGTATGTAATAAAATGATATGCCTGTGATAAACTTACTAAATTTATGAATGGCTTTCGAGTCGCTTCTCTGAGTGAGTGGTGCGACGAGGCAAAAAAATATTTTCCAAATACATAATTGTACGTGCATTGCAACAGGTTATCGGATGAGGCCAATCAACAAAAGTACTCCCTCCGTTCCTAAATGTAAGTCGATGTAGAGATTTCACTATAAACCGCATACAGATGTATATAGATGCATTTTAAGCTTAAATTCATTCATTTTGCTCCGTATGTAGTCCACCCTAGTGGAATCTCTACAAAGAGTTATATTTAGGAACGGGGGAGTAGTACACTATTTGTACTAGCTTCACATGCTTCGCGCGTTGTGCGGATGTTTTTACTGTAGCCATATGTTAATGTGTTCATTGTACGTAACCAGCACCTCGAATCATCGATACTAGTACTATATAGTAAGTAGTAGGAGTAGTAAGGTGGCATGGGCCAGAACAAGCATTCACGTCTAGGAGTATGGCACACACCACCACCATGAAATCCATCTGACACCATATTATTTCTTGGAGTCCGTGCTAGAGCAACCTCTTCAACCTCGTCGTTTCTCTAACTTCAGCCATCGCGCGGCGGGCGAGGTGGGGGTTTGCCGATAGTCGGTTTCCTCAACTGCGGTCCCACTTATAAGGCCAACTCCAACGCACGACCCCAAACGGACCTCCGTTTTGCACGAACTCCAACGATAATTTTGACTAGAAAAGCTAGACCAAAGAAAACAAGAACCACAAGAATACATTTTACTACTCTGGAAGATATCCAACTTCCATAACTGCTCCTATAAGTTGGATTAGTGCCTTCTCGATGCATTCATTGTTGATCTGCGGAGCCTCGATCTTGCGTGCTTCTTTCTTCTTAGAGTGTAAAGAAGTAGATATTGCATCCTCGCATCTAGTCTCATCTCTAGCCTCTATTCTAGTAGGAGTATCAACAAGTGCACTAGTCTCATCTCTAGACTCTATGCTAGCTAAAAGTGCTAGAACATCTACTAAATTGCGCTCTATCAATATATCGATGTACTCTTCTTTCCAATACCAAAACTTGCATCCATTCTAGTACACAATAAAAATTTTGAGTTAGCACAACTAGTCTAATCGGAGAGCACAACCGAAGATTTGGTCGGGTTCTTCTTCCTTTTGCTGACACGTTGGACATCCAGCATTCAGGTCGTGTCATGCAAGAAAATAGAGTGGTAGTTGAAGCCACGTGATGTGCATCTTGGGTTAAACTGTAAATAGAATCTTACTACTCTTGAGTAACTCCAAAAGCGGCCAACAAAGATCTTTATTGAATTTGTTTTTCATCACCAGCACATCGAGGTGAAAGATGTGCAGGTTCAGTGGGTCCTCTTGTGTTTTCACTGACATGTGGGACCGCATGTGAGCAAACAGACGAAGACCCATCAAGGGTTGGTGGATCAAGCGGTCCGGGTGTTTGGTGGATCAAGCGGTCCGGGTGTTCTACCACAAGAGCAGTCCACCGCCGATATTGCTCAGCACCATCAAAGGCGAAGATCGTCTTTGGATAGCCGTGGGTGAAAAGAAATATGAGGTCGATTATAACGGGAGAGTAATCTTTTTGTAACTTGAGGTTATAATTCACACTCTATTCCTTTTAATTAATAGATGAGGCAAATATTTTGCCTCCGTTTTGAATTTTTTTTACATTGACAGTGGGGCATGGGTGCTATTTTTTTCGAGAAAACTTCTGATATATTCATCTTCAATCATAGCAGTACAACAAACATTAGAAATAATAAAAATTACATCCATATTCGTACACCACCTAGCAACGACTACAAGTACTGAAGCGAGCAGAAGGCGCGCCGCCTTCATCACCCCTCCCTCGCCGGAGCCGAGCAAAACGTATAGACAATTATAAATCATGTGAAAAATTATGTGATTTTTGTATCTCTATCTGCTATTTTCACCAATGTTATGTGATGTTTAGTTTAATTGGAATTGGCAAAAAAAAGATACTGAATGATATAACAGTTTTTGCATATGAAGTAAGGACTATGTTGGTGATCAGTGCTAATACGTAACTTCTCATTCACTATCCTTATCCCATAATTAGTTTACATGTTTTAATCAATAACATATTGAGAAATTCCCTATCAGAAAATGAATCTAAATATTGATCGATGTACTTGCATCTTGTATATTAGCCACCCGCCTATCTTAAGCCTGGCCATATTATAATGGCTCTTTTATTTGTATATTGTCATCCTCTAGATGCTTTTATGCATGTTTGTTTTATTTTAGTGATCTATCGAAATTGAACCTTTGCATCTGAGGCAAAGCCGATGTGTATTCATGAAGTATTGCTCAAACATTTCTCTCCCCTTCTTCTTGTTTTCATCTCTTTTTTAGAATTTCATCACGGTTCGAGCATCTATAGCCGGGCGCCTGAAACCCCCCTCAAACGCCCAGGGCGGACGGCCCGGTCAAAAAAAGAGACCCAGACGGGCGCCTCAAACAGGCCTTAAACGCCCGGGCTAACCGGCACCCCTTATACGAGCAAAAATCTGGGGCTGATATGGGAAGGTCCGGGCCCAACCGGGCGCGTCCGCCACATCGGACTGACGGCTGGGTCCCACAAGAAATCACCCAGAAACTCATGGTCCGACGGGCATCTCCTCCGGTGGGGTTATGAGCCGCGTGGCGCCGCTCCGGCTCGCTGCCTAAGGCCAAAGTCCGGCTATTTAAGTAAGGCGACGTCCCTCAGCGCTGGCCACATCCTCTTCCTCCCTCTCCGCGCCGCCAGCCCGAGTCCATCCTATCTCTTTGTCTCCCTCTTCCCTCATCATCCGCCTCTGCCATGGCCCGACAGAAGAAGACCACATATGTGATGCTAACGATGGAGCTCCGGTTCCAGATTCAGGAGAAGATCCGAACGAGGCACGCCACCTGGATCGCAGTCAGCCTGCCTCTAGACTCGCCGGAGCCAGATGAGGAAGAGGAGGGGGAGCAGCAGCCGGAGCCTATGGAGGGAGCGGATCTAGAGGAGCTAGAGGACGAGTCGGTGCCGGTTGTGTTCTTTGCCATGGGGGACGCCATGGCGGAGGTCGAGGTCGCCCAACCGGTGGAGATGGCAGAGCAGACCACCATCCTCGAGTCCATTCAAGATGTGGCATACGTGAAGTCCAACTGGCGCTTCATCCTGCAACAACAGGCGGAGATAGACACGCCACGGAGCCGGAGTTGCGTGTGCAGCCCATGTACCCGGAACCCGAAATGGAGATAGTGGACATCTCCGATGACAACGAGTAGTGTCTAGTGTAGTTTTAGTTGATCTACGTACGATGTACATGTTTATTTTGCATGGTTTGTATGGTTTTAAGAGTTCAAGTATGAGGTATTTAGATGCAGAGAAGTAAAATTTGAGGGTTGCCCGATCACTACCAGCGGACGTGCCTGGGTGCGTCCCCGAGCGTTTGAGAGGCCGGATTTGGTGTATCAGGCTGTAGTTGCCCTTACTCCCTATGTATTGTACTTCTATTTAGACATTTATTATTGAAGTGATAACACCATTGTTTACTTTGTACTACGGATATTTCTGCGGTGCATTGTAAATTCAAACAAACTATTACAATATGAGAGGAAACATGCACCTTAGTGTTTTTTTTTGTATTTTCCGGAAAGACGAAAAAGGTGACATAAAGGACAGAGGGGACGGAGATTCTCTGGCGTGATGCATGATTCTTTTGAACCCGTGTCCGCCTAAAGCTTCACGAGCATACACAATGTGACTCCTGACAAGAGTTCAAGTCCTCGTTTTCTTGCCCCGACCACAAGCATCTCTACACGGCAATTCCACCAACGACTATTCCGTCTACCATTTGCGGCAAAATTGACAATTTTGACCCGTGGACACAATGAATTCACGAAATAAACTGGCCCTAAAACTATTTCACGCGCCTGACCTTTTTGTGTAGCGTCCGACACGCAGAGGTCATACCCTACGTTGTAGCACCCATCTCTGGGCGTTGCACACCTGTCCGTGGCAGCCCTGGGCCTGCACCCAAGCAGTGCAGCGCGTCCGAGCTGGGCGCCACACGTGTAATGTGCAGCGCCTAGCCCTTAGGCGCTGCACTGTGACTTAGATACCAGCCGCCCGCTTCCCCTCCCCCCACCCCACCCATTCGTTCCAGGAGGGGTTACAGAACAGGCGCGCAGGCGCCTTCCTCCTCTCCCCCTCTCAATCCCCTCTCCCAATTCCTTCAGATCCGACGATTTGGTCCGTGGATTTCTTCACCAATCCATCCTAGAAGGTACTCTCCTCCGATCCCCTTCTTTCTATCCATAGAAAATATGGTATTTTGAAGATTTGGGGAACCCTTGTTTGATTTGATTACATTTGAATCTTGCATGTATTAGAATTTTGCATGTATTACAACACTTGTTTGTTTGATTTGTGGAACCCTAGTTTAGTTTAGTTTATTGAAAAGACATGGTTGGATACATAGATTGACATGTTATTTCTATGGAAAAGTTATTTGTATGAAGTAGGCCTATTTTAGTTTATTTGTATTGAAATTATACTCGTATTGAGAAGAATGCTTTGGATACATATGCTTTGAATCTTGCATCTAGTAGGCCTACTTGAGTTTTTTTTTAATTGAAAAGATAATCGTGTTGACAAGAATGCTTTGTTGAAATTGTTAGGATGGTTTGGCTTCTCAATGATCACTGGGACCGGAAACACCGGTCGTACGCGTTGTCGGTGCACCAAGAGGTAATTATGAATTTCGTGTTTATTTCAAAGACAAATGCCCCATATGTAATTTTCTGATTTGCTTGTTTGTAGGATCTTCAACGTCTGAAGTTTCGGTCTCACGGGGTCTCGGGGATGCGGTATGATGAGCGATACACACCTTATGAAAGGGAGACATGACTCCTCCCTTTCATTCAGTTGGTCAGCCGGTCGACGCCATCCCTCAATGCTGCAGCAATCACCGCGCTTGTTGATCATTGGAGGCCAGAGATACACACTTTCCATCTTCGGACCAGGGAGATGACCGTGATGCTCTAGGATATTGCTATGATCACCTAGCTTCCTACCGAGGGTAATTCTCTATGTATGAGCACCGATTCTAACGGGTGGCGCGAGCAGATGCATGCCCTTATTGGTATGGTTCCACTAGTGCAGAACAGGGCTATAGCTCCGGCTGGTAAGGGCCTTTAGTGCCGATTCTGTAACCGGCACTAAAGGGTGGGTGTCGCTGTCAAAACCGGCGGATCTCGGGTAGGGGGTACCGATCTGTGCGTCTTAGGCTGATGGTAATAGGAAGCATGAGACACAATGTTTACCCAGGTTCAGGCCCTCTCGATGGAGGTAAAACCCTACTTCCTGCTTGATTAATATTGAAGATATGAGTAGTACAAGAGTAGATCTACCACGAGATCGTAGAGGCTAAACCCTAGAAGCTAGCCTATGATGGTATGATGATAATTGTGATCGGCCTTCTAAGGACCAACCTCTCCGGTTTATATAGACACCGGAAGCTAATACGTCAGTCGCCCTGAGCCCGGAGCGTTTGGCTCCCACGGGGGGCGACAAGAAGGGTCCGGCACAGTTCGATGTCCGGCCGGACGTACTGACAGGTCTTCTGGAGCGAGATGCGCTCTCGGAGGAGCACCGCTCATTAATGAGCATGGTGCTCATGAAGATTTCATCCGCTACAAGAGGTTTGAATGAGGCATTTACGAGCCTGCTCAAAGGCTTTGAGGTATGTAGTGAAAAATGCACTATTTTTTGGTTGTGAGGCACGCGCTAGGTGTGCTCCATATGGACAGTAGCCCCTGAGGCTCTGGTTGCCCGTCATAGGTGGCAAACGGGGGATCATATAGTAATGGCTGCGCTGTACATGTGCGCAGGTATCTAAGGATCCGGCAGCCGGCCAGTCTGTTGAAGTTGCTGAACTAAGGAGGTAGATCGGATCTATCGATGCCGATATCACGCTGGTGAACAAGAGGCTGGAAGATTCACAGGGTATGTGCTCTGCTTCCCTTATTATGTTTGTATAGGAAAATACAAGGGAGGCATAATATTAATGCAATGTGTTTGCTCTGCAGATGGTGCTGCTGCCGTGGAGGCCCTGAGGGCGGAACTTGCTCAGGCTAAGGAATAGGCTTGGTCTAGCAATGCGGCTGCCCTAAAGGCGGCCGAAGAATTGAGAGCCGAACAGGCTGCTCATCGCCGAAGCGAGGAAAAGATAGCCGAAATGGCTGTGGAGTTGAAAAATGCCGTCGACCGGTATGTACTCCTTGAAAAGTAGTATAAGGGTAGTTCGGCCGAGCTGGACAAGGCACTTAACGCCACCAAAGAGATGCAGACTGAGATCCGGGGTATGCGGGAGGAGCTCCAACAGGCCGACAAAATCGTGGCTGGGGGCTCCTACTTACTGCGGACGAAGTTTTTGGATCCGAAGTATGCTCCCCTGGCTGGACGCTGCAGTCCTGTAGACGCATATGAGGACTTGGCAAATAGTACAGCTGACGTTGCCAAGTTCTTCGAGGATCAGGGTGCTAAGGAAGTAGAGAAGCGTTTCTGGTCGCAATTCAATGCTCCCACTCGCCCGCTGCCGTTAAATGAGAATGTGGCTGCTGTGGCGGAGCTTCACAGGCTGTCCACGCTTGCAATGCGGTCTGTAATAGACCATATTTGGCCGAAGGGGCCTAAGCCGGACAGTTACTTTGGTTTGGTGCAACAATTCCTTGGGGCCATGTTTTGGATCGACGTCATGAGGAGTTCGGCGTGCATAGAGGGTGCACGAATGGCTCTTGCCCGCGTTAAAGCCTATTGGACGGATATGGAGGCCACCATTATAGCGACCCAGGATCCGGCGGGAGGCCGATATCCGTCCGAGCACTACTTGCCGCAGGTCACAGAAGGTACCCGCCTAATAGAGGCCCAGTGCTCGAAGAATGTTTTGTTCGAGTGATAAGTCGAATCATTGTAAAAACAATGTTTATTTTGATTATGAGGCTATATTTATACTTTTTGCCTAAAAATATGATTGTGTCCCCAGTGCGGCCATTTATATATATATAAGTAATCCGAAAGTTAGCAGTCGTTGGCTTCAGCCCCCACGCATACAATGCGGGGGTGTTCGCGAAAAATATGCTTAATCACACTTGATCCAACGTCTTGGTCCATTAAGGAGGTGATCGCACGTCGAACTAGGCAACCGGACTATATAGCTGTCACACTTTCGCTTAGCCATGGGAGTCTAATGGTGGGGTTACTATGTAGCCCCTGGTACCTTCACGTGCATCCGAATACGGGCGCGTATGTACATGGCCGGGAAACGGCCCTTCGTTAATGCAGAGGAATCCTAAGGATTCCGGTGAGTCTTCGAGTGGTTGAACAGTCTCTCGCTGTATCATGACAGTCAGTTTTTGGCTTTCTCTACTGAGGTGCTCATCCGGAATAACCAAGGCACAATTGCAGTAGTTCTCCTTTGGCCGCCTTAGCCGATAATAACGGAACGTAAGGCGACAAACCCAGGAGCCGGGCAAACCCAACATTTGACGAAAGACATGATTCGGAGCTGATGCATATAAGGCCAAACTCGTGATGCCGAACACTCCCAATGGTATTCGGTCTTTGTAAAAGAAAATAGGCTGAAGAAATCCTATTATAAACTCCCAAATTTCCAGGTACATGCGTTTAATCTGTCGTGGTGAAATGCTAATAACGGCAGTATCCTTTGTGGGTATGGAACCCATGGGATAGTTAAACAACAAGAGGCAGTAGAAAAGGTTTACACAGGGGCTTAATCTAAAAAGAAACCTGTTGAGCGAGGCCCTGCTGCACGTCTGCGCCTTTGCCTCCATTGTGTCGTATCCTGGAAGGGTATCGCGCGAACGTTGTCTGTGGCAAAGAGAAAACTCGTAGGAGAGTACAACGTAAGTATGCGATGGATAATAAAAGTGTAAGATGTTGGCCTGCCAATAAGGTTGAGCTAAGTGTGAGGCTGTATTAAATATTTATAGCCCCTGGTGTCCGCTATGGGATTACATGTACGGTGCCCTGGTTCAGTTATCCGGGCTACCGGACTCGTCTAACCGTGTTTGTGGTCTTAATGACCAGTCATGTTTTTTGATATTGGAGGCCGCTTACAGTCCGGCCGCCAGGGCCGTCGCGTGTTTCTCTGTGCGTGAAGAGCGCTCTATGATTCCTCTAACGGTAATGACGCCACATGGACCAGGCATCTTGAGTCTAAGGTAGCCATAGTGCGGCAATGCGTTGAAGCAGGCGAAGGCCATTCTTCCAAGCAATGCATGATAGTCGCTTTGGAAGGGTACGATGGTGACGAGTAATTCTTCGCTTCTGGAGTTGCCTGGGGAGCCAAATGTTACCTCCAGTACGATGGAGCCCCTGCCGTAAGGTTCAATGCCTGGTATCACCCTTCAAAGGTGGTGTTGCTTTGGCTAATTCTGGATGGGTTTATCCTCATCCTGCGGACAGTGTCCTCGTATATTAAGTTGAGACTACTGTCGCCATCCATGAGGACAGGGGTGAGACGGTATCCGTCGATTATTGGGTCCAGCACCAAGGCCTTTGATCCTCCGCGCCGAATACTAGTTCAGCCGTCCATGTGATCGAAGGTGATCGGATAAGACATCCAGTGCACGTCTCTATGCACGCGTTCGTGCCTTCTCGTGGATGTGTGAGTCGCGTCGATCATGTTTACTGTTTTAACCTCTGGCGGGAATTTTTTCTGTTCCCCAGTGTTCGGCTGGCGAGGTTCATCCTCGTCTTCATTTGGTGTTTCCCTCCCCTTTTGTTCGGCGTTTAATTTGCCGGCCTGCTTAAAGACCCAACATTCTCTATGTGTGTGGTTCGCAGGTTTCTCCGGGGTGCCATGAATTTGGCACAGTCTGTCCAGGACTCTGTTCAGACCGGACGGTCCCTCTTTAGTGCCTTTAAAAGGCTTCTTTTGCTGATCAGGTCGAGAGCCCCTGAATCCGGCATTGACCATTGTGTTGTAGGGCTCTCTTCCTTGTTTTGGCGTTTGTTTTTATTACGCTGTGGCTTCCCTTGCCATCCCTTATTTCGGATGTGCTGGGGTCGCTGGTGCCTTTATGGGCTAGCCAGCTATCTTCACCCGCGCAAAAGCGGGTCATAAGGCTTGTTAAGGCTGCCATTGTCCTTGGCTTTTCTTGGCCGAGGTGTCGGGCGAGCCACTCGTCGCGGATGTGTGTTCTTAAGATCCGTAGATGGACCCTACCGCACCAGCTTTATTATCCAGATGCTCACGTAGGTCGTGCATGGCGTCAGTAGCCGTTATGTTGCAGTTGTGAAGCGGTACGTCTGGTCTCCTGGTCGTATTATTCTTTGGTTGAACGGCCTCGTCCTCGAATTCTGGCAGTAGCTTGCGGTTTGGGTAGCTCTTTGTATGGCGATCGTCGCCACATCATTCTTCAGTGTCTAGCACTTTATTCCATCTGCGGTTGAGCGTTTCCTGTGCGGCTTTGAGCTGTTGCTTCTGCTTCTTTAGACTTCTTGTTGTGGCCATAAGCTTTCTGTGGAGGTTGTCTCGTTCCACGTGTTCTTCCGGAATGATGAATGCATCATCGTCCGGACTGTGTTCTTGTCCTGGGGTGGTTTGAGGAGCTCGTCCCTCCAGATCATTGTGATCGGGTATCTGCTCCGAACTCGGTTCGGCATGACCTGGCTCGTCCTGCTCCATCACTAGGTCCATGTGGTCGTTATTGCCTTTGGGGTTTACTGGTATGTCGATCCTTCTTGCGCTCTTATCGCTATTTTTACTGTTGCTGAACTTTGAGCGGCGCCTGCGCCGCCGTTTTTGCTTTTGCCCGGGTGTTTTATCTTCCGGATTATCGCCGTATCCACCATGGGCATATCCACCATGTATATATCGTGTGACGAGGTAGTAGTCCCACGCCCCACAGATTCTGAAGCGTCTCCTGCATCGCCGTCCATGCCGTCGATGTCTTCGGAGTCGAAGTCAAGAACGTTGGTTAAATCATCGATCGTGGCAATGAAGTGGGTGGTGGGTGGGCAGTGAATTCCTTCGTCGCCTGCTTCCCACTCAAGCCGGACATAGTCTGTCCCAGAGCCTCCTGACAAAGAGAGAGACTTTAATGAGTTCAGCATGTCGCCAAAGGGCGAGTGCTGGAAGATGTCCGCAGTGGTAAACTCCATTACCAGATCCCAGCCTGGCTCGACTGACTCGAGGGTTTGCAGACCGGAACCAGCAACTGATGCGAGTCCGGGGGCCCGGGGTTACAGGCTTCCACAGAGGTGAGACTTGTGTTCAGCTCCACCGCTGATGAGTATGCATCCTGCGGGGCGGGGTCCACCCCTCCGTCCTTAGGCAACGCAACCTGCTCCGGATTTAGATCCGGGGCTACTGCAGGGGTGATATCCCGAGCATCGTCCGACAGCAGGTCTAAGTCATGCTCATCGTGACTGTTCGGTGCTCCTGGCGCAGGCCCAAATCCGTCAAAGATCAAGTCTCCGCGAATATCCGTTGTGTAGTTCAAGTTTCCGAACCTGACCTGGTGGCCAGGGGCATAGCTGTCAATCTGCTCCAGATGGCCAAGCGAATTGGCCCGCAGTGCGAAGCCGCCAAACACAAAGATCTGTCCGGGGAGAAACATCTCACCCTGGACCGTGTTGTTGACGATTGAAGGTGGCATCAATCCCTGCAGCGATGACATAGAGGAACTCTCAATGAAAGCACCAATGTCGGTGTCAAAACCGGTGGATCTCGGGTAGGGGGTCCCGATCTGTGCGTCTTAGGCTAATGGAAACAAGAAGCAAGGGACACAAAGTTTACCCAGGTTTGGGCCCTCTTGATGGAGGTAAAACCCTACTTCCTGCTTGATTAATATTGAAAATATGAGTAGTACCAGAGTAGATCTACCACGAGATCTGATAACCCACAAGTCTAGGGGATCGCAACAGCTTTTGAGGGTGAAGTACAACCCAAATTTATTGATTCGACACAAGGGGAGCCAACGAATATTCTTGAGTATTAGCAGTTGAGTTGTCAATTTAACCACACCTGGATAACTTAGTATCTGCAGCAAAGTATTTAGTAGCAAGTGTGGTATGATAGTAATGGTAACGGTAGCAACAGTAAAAGTAAATGTTTTTGGGTTTTTTGTAGTAGTTGTAATAGTAGCAACGGGAAAGTAAATAAGCGAAGAACAATATGTGAAAAGCTCGTAGGCAATGGATCAGTGATGGATAATTATGCCGGATGCGATTCCTCATGCAATAGTTATAACATAGGGTGATATATAACTAGCTCCAATTCATCAATGTAATGTAGGCATGTATTCCGTAAATAGTCACATGTGCTTATGGAAAAGAACTTGCATGACATCTTTTGTCCTACCCTCCCGTGGCAGCGGGGTCCTAGTGGAAACTAAGGGATATTAAGGCCTCCTTTTAATAGAGAACCGGACCAAAGCATTAACACATGGTGAATACATGAACTCCTCAAACTACGGTCATCACCGAGAAGTATCTCGATTATTGTCACTTCGGGGTTGTCGGATCATAACACATAATAGGTGAATATAGACATGCAAGATAGGATCAAGAACACACATATATTCATGAAAACATAATAGGTTCAGATCTGAAATCATGGCAGTCCGGCCCTAGTGACAAGCATTAAGAATAGCAAAGTCATAGCAACATCAATCTCAGAACATAGTGGATACTAGGGATCAAACCCTAACAAAACTAACTTGATTACATGGTAAATCTCATCCAACCCATCACCGTCCAGCAAGCCTACGATGGAATTACTCACGCACGGCGGTGAGCATCATGAAATTGGTGATGGAGGATGGTTGATGATGACGACGGCGATGAATCCCCCTCTCCGGAGCCCAGAACGGACTCCAGATCAGCCCTCCCGAGAGAGATTAGGGCTTGGCGGCAGCTCCGTGTCGTGAAACGCGATGAAACTTTCTCCTTTATTTTTCTCTCCCCGAGACGGTATATATGGAGTTGGAGTTGAGGCCAGAGGAGGTCCGGGGGGCCCACGAGATAGGAGGGCGCGCCCCTAGGGGGGCGCGCCCCCCTGTCTCGTGGACAGCCCGTGAGCCCCCTGGCCTTCATTCTTTCGCCAAAAATTCTTATTAATTCGGAAAAGTGCCTCCGTGGATTTCCAGGACATTCCGAGAACTTTTCTTTTCTACACATAGAACAACATCATGGTAGTTCTGCTAAAAACAGCATCAGTCCGGGTTAGTTTCATTAAAATCATGCAAGTTAGAGTCCAAAACAAGGGCAAAAGTGTTTGGAAAAGTAGATACGTTGGAGACGTATCAACTCCCCCAAGCTTAAACCTTTGCTTGTCCTCAAGCAATTCAGTTGACAAACTGAAAGTGATAAAGAAAAACTTTTACAAACTCTGTTTGCTCTTGTTGTTGTAAACATGAAAAGCCAGCATTCAAGTTTCAGCAAATATTATGAACTAACCATACTCACAATAACACATAGGTCTCACAATTACTCATATCAATAGGATAATCAGCTAGCGAGTCATAATAATAAAACTCGGATGACAACACTTTCTCAAAATAATCATAACATGATATAACAAAATGGTATCTCGCTAGCCCTTTCTGAGACCATAAAACATAAATGCAGAGCACCTTTAAAGATCAAGGACTGACTAAACATTGTAATTCATGGTAAAAGAGATCCAGTCAAGTCATACCCAATATAAACCAATAGTAATGAATGAAAATGACAGTGTGCTCTCCAGTGGGTGCTTTTAATAAGAAGGGTGATGACTCAACATAAAAAGTAAATAGATAGGCCCTTCGCAGAGGGAAGCAGGGATTTGTAGAGGTGCCAGAGCTCGATTTTAAAATAGAGATTGAATAACATTTTGAGCGGCATACTTTTGCTGTCAATGCAACAACTATGAGATGGCTGTATCTTCCATACTACATGCATTATAGGGAGTTCCCAAACAGAATGGTAAAGGTTTATACTCCCCCAACCACCAACAAGCATCAATCCATGGCTTGCTCGAAACAACGAGTGCCTCCAACATACAACAGCCCTGGGGGAGTTTTGTTTAATTATTTTGATTTGCTTTGATCTTTTTGGATCATGGGACTGGGCATCCCGGTTACCGGCCCTTTCTCGTGAATGAGGAGCGGAGTCCACTCCTCGTGAGAATAACACACCCAGCATGGAAGATATAGGCAGCACTAGTTGTAACATGAGCTGCTCGAGCATACAAAACAGAATTTCATTTGAAGGTTTGGAGTTTGGCACATACAAATTTACTTGGAACGGCAAGTAGATACCGCATATAGGAAGGTATAGTGGACTCATATGGAACAACTTTGGGGTTTAAGGAGTTTGGCACAAGCAACTGAGAGAGCGACAACAGTCGTAAGAATGCATTAAAATTAATTCGTACGGGATACAAGCATGAGTAGGATATAATCCACCATGAACATAAATATCGTGAAGGCTATGTTGATTTGATTCAACTACATGCATGAACATGTGCCAAGTCGAGTCACTCAATACATTCAAAGGAGGATACCATCCCATCATATCACATCATAATAATTCTAATAGCATGTTGGCACGCAAGGTAAACCATTATAACTCATAGCTAATCAAGCATGGCACAAGCAACTATAATCTCTAAATGTCATTGCAAAATATGTTTACCTCATAATAGCTGAATCAGGAATGATAAATCATCATATTTACAAAAACAAGAGAGGTCAAGTTCATACCAGCTTTTCTCATCCCAATAAGTCCATCATATATCGTCATTATTGCCTTTCACTCGCACGACCGAACGAAGTGTATAATAATAAGAGTGCATGTGCATTGGACTAAACTGGAATCTGCAAGCATTCAACACAAGAGAGAAGACAAGTAATATGGGCTCTAAATATAAATAATCAATCATGCATATGAGAGCCACTAAGCATTTTCAATACGGTCTTCTCAACCCCCAGAAGAAAGAAAATAAAATAAAACTATTTACACGGGAAAGCTCCCAACAAGTAAAAGAAGAACGAGAAATCTTTTTGGGTTTTCATTTTAATTTCTACTACAAGCAAGGAAATTACACTAACTAATTTTTTGGTTTTTTTCTTAAGATTTATCAGACACACAAGAAGAAAACTAGAAAAAGAAATTTAAACTAGCATGGATAATACAATAAAAGAGTATGAGCACCGACGACTAGTGTGTGAACATGAATGTAAAGTCGATGAGAAATATGTACTCCCCCAAGCTTAGGCTTTTGGCCTAAGTTGGTCTAATACCAAGGACCGCCCGGCTGATATCCATAAGTGCAACTGGGGTTGTACTGAGATGCACAGGCAACAGCCTCCTGGGCAGCAGCGTGTTGGCGGGATGCCTCCATTCCCCTCTCATATTCAGTGGCTTCTTCCCTAGTGATAACATATCTTCCACTTGCCGGATAATCAAAAAGGTTGGGAGCAGGAAGAGTAACAGGGACGACGTTGCGTCTATCATAGATTAGTCGTTAATGGGGGAATTGTTTATTCCTCTCAAGAAATTGATGATCAAACATAGCTTCTTTATCTAAATAAGTAGGAGGTACAATCATATCCCCCTCTCGTGGAACTATATTAAGAAAATTTTCCACACGAGTTGCATAAATTCCTCCAAAGAAATTTCCCTTTTTACTATTATTATGCCACCTACGTGCAACTGTTGCCCCCAAGTTATAACCTCTGTAACCAGACACAACACTCTTGAGGACACAAAGATCAAGAGCACGCAAGTGACTTACTTCGTCCTTACCGTTAATGCATTTACCAATAAAGAGAACAAAGTAATGTATAGCAGGAAAATGAATGCTCCCTATGGTACACTTGTACAGAACCGGCGTTTAGTGCCGGTTCGTGACGGGCTTTAGTGCCGGTTCGCCAACCGGCACTAAAGAGTGGGGACTAAAGGTCCCCTCCCTTTAGTACCGGTTCGTTACGAACCGGCGCTAAAGTGCCACCACGTGGCACGAGCCAGGCCCGTTTGCGTGTAGGGCTTTAGTACCGGTTGGTAACACCAACCGGTACTAAATGTTTGGGTGTTTTTTTAAAAAAATTTCTTTAATTTTGTGTTTTCAATTTAATTTAGTGATTGTTTTACATTATAATGAGTTGTTAAATCATTAGGTGAAAGTACCGCGGATTAGTTTTCGACTGGATGCATTAAGTGAGATCAAGTATATGCCATATCCATATTATACTTGATCAACCTATAATATATACGGATATGGCATATACTTGATCACTTAGGTAACGTAGGAAAAATATCATCACCAGCACTAGCTTGAAGAAGAAACATTCACTTGTACCAGAAGCAAAAATATCATCGAGTTCAACATGCATGATTGTACCAGAAACATTCACTTACAGAAGAAGCATTCATATATAACACCACAAAAGCAAATCACTTAAGTTCAGAATGAAGAACACGGACATGAAAGGACAAGTACTAATTAAGAGCAGCATGAAGAACTAGCTAAATCACTCCTGCTAGCTACTCTCTCTCTGGTAAAATAGCATAGAACATGTATAGCTCTCCTGATTGATCATACTAGAGCATGCAGATGAACCTTTCACCTAATCGTGGGTTGCGCTTCTCATTGCTGCCCCCTAGTACTTCTCTGCCATCATTAACAATTTTCCTCCAATCTTTCACTATTAAGCATTCATCGCTTCTAGAAATCCTGAATGCATTCATGTGCAATGCGGGATATCTTGGCCGTAAGCTAACAATTGACATCTGACCTTTAGTCTCGATCCCCTGAGGCACAACTGTCATCGGGAGTCCCTATTGAAAAACATCGTATAGTACTTAATTAATATACTTAGCAATGAAAGTTTAGCAAAAAAATTATGTATGCAAAATATGCACTGAGGACAAATAGTAAATATCTTACATCATTCCTAAATAGATGTGACCGTAGTTCAATACCATCACTATTGGTCACACGTTTTGAGTACTAACATTTCTAAGTGCAGGAAAAAAATTTGTCTTGACAGTATGAAGATCCTCAAGCCATGAAACATAATGACTTATCTCCTTGCAGTTTAGTTCAGCTCCGGGACAGTAGTAGGTCCTGTCTACCAAGCGCCAGACATGTTTGGTTGAATGGAGATAAGCTGTCAATAGAAATTAGTTGTCAGTTATTTTTGAATAAGCAATATCAAAGACAAAAATATAGTTGAGAAGAACTCACATAATGGTAGAGCTGGAGGCGTCTGCACATCGACTCATATGTCTCTATTACCTTCAATATCATCATCCGGACGAATATCAAAGGTGATAACCATACCAGGCTCAGATGCATAAGCCTTGCATAGTGCTTGCCAAGTTTTGCATTCAAAATAGGTGTACGTGTGTCCATTGTATACTTTGACGTTGAAACTATAACCATCATGCTCAATTTTTAGGTAAGCTCTCTTTACCTCCATAGTTTCCATAACCTATCTTATCTAAGACAAAAATTCTTGCATGGCAGGGGATGCGCTAATAGAATAGTGAAAATTAAAAATTATAAGTCAGGCAAAATGAAGCATATATAAGTCATGCTTAATTACGAAAACAGACTTGTCGTTGTGACTTACTGTATCGAATTCGAAGGTCTCATCCAGCTTGATGCTGAATCGCCTACCATCAACAAGGAAATTTCTGTCGCACTGGTCGTGCTGATCTTCACAGAATTCGCACATAATGAAATTTTTTTCCGTCGTCAGACGACATTTCTTATGTTCATATTAGGCCAAACATTAAACACTTACTAATTCAATTAATTGAACTACTTCTATTAATTCAACTAAGAATTTACTAAAAATAAACTAGTTATATTAATTCAATTAGTTCAACTAAGTATTTACTAAAAATAAACTAGTTCTATATATTAATTCAACTAGTTCAACTAAACATTTACTAAAAATAAACTAGTTATATTAATTCAACTAGTTCAAACTAAGCATTTACTAAAAATAAACTAGTTCTATATATTAATTCAACTAGTTTAACTAAGCATTTACTAAAAATAATCTAGTTATATTAATTCAACTAGTTCAACTAAGCATTTACTAAAAATAAACTAGTTCTATATATTAATTAATTCAACTAGTTCTAAGCATTTACTAAAAATAAGCTAGTTCGATCTATATATTAATTCAACTATAGTTCAACTAAACATTAACATATATATTTCTAATTC